>NW_005353704.1:241061-260755 GCF_000412655.1 Myotis brandtii | reverse complement strand
GCGCAGGTACATGTTAGCTAATACATCATGTGTATGCGCAGGTACATGTTAGCTAATACATCATGTGTATGCGCAGGTACATGTTAGCTAATACATCATGTGTATGCGCAGGTACATGTTAGCTAATACATCATGTGTATGCGCAGGTACATGTTAGCTAATACATCATGTGTATGCGCAGGTACATGTTAGCTAATACATCATGTGTATGCGCAGGTACATGTTAGCTAATACATCATGTGTATGCGCAGGTACATGTTAGCTAATATACATCATGCATGCGCAGGTACATGTTAGCTAATACATCATATACACGCAGGTACATGTTAGCTAATGCATCACATATGCGCAGGTACATGTTAGCTAATACATCATGTATGCGCAGGTACAGACGGTGTCAGTGGTCTGTTTGGTCAGATGCTTTTCTCTGACCCACCCAGGCTATGAGTCAGCCTCGCATGTAGCTTTGGGCTGAAACCAATGCAGAAGGACTAACAAGCACCCGTGTTTAGGTACTTTGGGCTGATTGTAGTGGTTTCGTGAGGAAGGAGGTGGAAATTAGAAGAGGAAAAACTTAGTCTCTGCAATATGAAATGACTCCTCATCTTCACCTGTTTCTCCCTGGCCCTTTAGTGGGAGGATGAGGGCTGTTCCCTCTCTGGATTTTAAATCCCACCTGTCAGCTGTTGCTACGGAGATTAACCACTGGGCCTCCCTCCCTCACCCTGAGACCCAGGGCCCCTCAGATTAACCACTGGGCCTCCCTCCCTCACCCTGAGATCCAGGGCCCCTCAGGTTTCTGGACAAGAACAGGCAGGTCAGAGTTCTCGTCACACCTCTGGCTTATGCTGTTCCATGAGCTGAACAAGTGTTTGAACCTCTCTGTTGCCTCCTTTTGCTCATCTGTGATGTGCTGCCTGCCTCCCAGGCTGAGGTGACTGAACGTTGTGAGAAGCGTCAGGGCAGGGAGCTCAGCCTCTGCTGGGCCTGTCCGCCTGCACGGCCCTGCCCCTGGCTCCGTGTCCTGCAGAAGCTGCTGACACGGGGGCACTTCCAGGGCTACCAGCCTGCAAGGGAATAATAATGGTTCGTCATGTACATCATCATGAGCTTTTGAAGTGTTTATCCCAGTTCCCTGGGGGTCACTCTGCAGAGTGGGGGATGAAGACCCCCAGGGAGTGCAACTAACTTAGGCTTTTAGGACCTTCGAGGAAAAGGGGGACCTGGCTAGCCTTACCCAGTGCTGATGACTGAGACACCCAGCTCAGGGCTGGCTGGGCTCCTTGGATCCTCCCTCTGCAGCTCAGAGAGCCCCGGTGACGCCCCACTTCCCTCCTGACCAAAGCGGCTCCCGCCTGCCTCCCCACAGACAGCGGGCTCCCGCCTTCAGGGGAGTGCCAGCTTCCACAGATGGCTCCCCTTGGCCGCCCCTGGCTGCTCGCCCTTTTGCCCCTTTTCCTGTGGGGTTGCCTTGTCTGGAAAGCTTTCTCTCTCCCCAAATCCCAAACACGCCTCAAGACCTTCCCAAGTGGCTGTCGATCACTTTAGCAGAGACGAGATCTGGGTCTTCTGATGCGTCTTGAAATGTGAACATTAGCGGGGAATGGGAGACATTTATTCTAGGAAAACTTCAGAGACAGATAGATTATATGCGAAGGCCTGTGCTATTTTTAAGTATGTGCTGAGCTCTCAAATACAAAGGCACTAATGCTGCCATTAGCCGTCATTCTGCCTGCAAGGGGTAGCTACTGTTACCCCACTTAAGAGACTCGGAAAAGGGATGTTAGGGTAATTAATTAGTCACAGTCCCACAACCAGCAAGAGTTTGCTCCCCAGAATGTGCTGCTGTCACACTGCACCCTCCACGTGTGCCTCTGCAGCACCTCCCTGACCCCGGGGAGGGGTCCTGCCTCTATCCCTGGGAGGGGTCCTGCCTATCCCCTGGGGAGGGGTCCTGCCTATCCCCTGGGGAGGGGTCCTGCCTATATCCCTGGGAGGGGTCCTGCCTATCCCCCGGGGAGGGGTCCTGCCTCTATCCCGGGAGGGGTCCTGCCTATCCCCCGGGGAGGGGTCCTGCCTATATCCGGGGAGACATACTCAGAGGCCAGGAGGGACATGCTTACTGCTTCCCCAGTGCAATCTGATGGCTGGTTCCCAACCACAGCGAGGCCAGAGCTCCAGCGCCTTTTCAGCAAGAACAAAACGAGGCCTCTCCTGTGGGCTGCGGGCCGTGCCGCAGGAAAACACCGGAACCTAGCAGCCTCCCCTGTGGACCCGCGCCCAGGAGAGCTGCTGACCGCTCTTTGTGGGTTGGGAGAGAGTCTTGCTGGCAGGAGAGGGAAGGGGCTCACAGCAGGTTGGAGTTTTCCACCTGGAGTCCTTAAGCCCCCAAATAGCTCTCAATCCCCCCCCTTCTCTGATTAGTTTTATTTAAAACAACAACAGAAAACTGTAGCTTTTTCATTGCCATTGGCTGGCCCTGGTGGGAGTGTCCCTCGCCCAGCTGGCTTGCTGCTCCGTTGGCTGTTAGCTGTACAGGCCGCAGCTTCTGAAAACATTGGCCATTAGCTCACGGCTGAGAGGGTTCCCCGCCAGGAGCCAGACTCTGAACCTGGGTCTCTGTGATCGATCCATCTTCCTCCATTGGGTTCATTTCCTCTGAAGGGAATGGGGCCATCATGGTTTACTTGATTGACAGGCCCCTCCACTACCTTCCTTCATCTCCCAGAGAGGCGGCCTGAGGGGCTGGGGCTCCAGAGATGAATTTGTTTAGCTGAGCTGCCCAGGCTCTTTGCAAGCCTATCTCACCGGCCTTGGCGACAAAAAGTAGCTGAAATCCCTTGTGTTAAAGTGACAGTAAATTATGTTGTTAGGGCGGGAAAGCGTGGCCAACTCTGGCAGGTATGGAGAAGGTGGCATGAGCCTGGGCACAGGTGGGAGGAGGTGGACACATGGAGGGACTTCAGTCGTCGAGATGTTGCCGAGGCCCCTCTTCTGAAGGCCTGTGAAAGCAAGAAACAGTCTTTGGTACAACCGTGGAGGAAGTGCTACCTTGTCTGGGGACAGGAGGGACCAACAGCGTGGTCTCCACTTCCTTGGCAGCCACAGAGTCAGTCTCTATCACGTACGGTTGCTCTGAGGACCTCGGAACACTGACACCTGTCATATCTCGCCGGTGTCCTGTGTGCCATTCACCACCTCCTCTTGGAAGATGAAGAAGCTAAAGCACCAAATTGGGAAATGACCTCCTTCAGGGCAGAGGCACCTGAAAACCAGTGCCCGTGTCCTAGTTTCTTTAAGGACCCACTAGGCAATGATGCTTGGCCTTGATTTTCCTTAAGCCAGGAAGGCTTAGCTGAAGGACCACGTGTGCCCATCCTTTGCTTGTGTGCCTCTTAGCTGCTCCTCAAATGCTCTCCACATTCGTTTGGCCTCTGATCATCAATTAAAAGTGGGACTAACACTGTATGGATCGTGTTGGCCCCTGTGGGTGAGAGGGTAACCGTATCAGAAACTGAAGTCTCAGTCAGTAGGCAGTGATGATGAGAGGAGGTGTAGGCTGTGAGTCAGGGGTGAGATTGGTAGCTCTGTAAGCATCTCCTGTCCCTGGCCAGTGGGCTGCATGGACACACGTCTGCGCTTTATTTTGTGTCCACCTTCAGCGCCCCCGCTCATGATGGGGGAGCTCTGCACATGGGGTTCTCTCTGCTGCCGAGAAGCCCCATTCCATCCTGAAAGGCACCCCAGGGGTCCGGGCAGATCTCTGTGATTACATCCAGCGAAAGTGTAGGGGCCACTTCTCTCTGGTTTCCAGAGAAGAGGGAGGTGGGAGGCCATTGGCTGAGATGCTTCCCAGGCTCAATGAGAGGCTGTGGGCTCAATGCTTCAACTACTCAGCAGACTCCTTTCACTGACTCAGACTCCAGCCCCTGGGTTGGGACAGCCATCATAAGACGCACACAGAGACATGGGACAGCCGACTGCCAGGCAGAGCCATCCAGGTCCAGAGGCTCCTGACAGTACGGCTTCACGTTTGGCATGAGGGTTTAAGTCCATAAGTGCCTGGTGCATGGTAGGTCTTCAGTCATTACTTTCTTATTCTTATACTAAAGGCCCAGTGCATGAACTCGTGCATGGGTGGGGTCCCTCAGCCTGGCTGGCAACTGGGCGATCAGGGCTGCAGGAGTTTGGCCGGAGGGAGGGGCTGCAGGAGGTTGGCCGGCAGGGGGGTGGGGGGGGAACAGCCACAGGAGATTGGCTGTGGGAGCCCACTGACCACCAGGGGACAGCTCCTGTATTGAGCATCTGCCCCTTGGTGGTCAATGTGCTTCATAGCGATAGGTCGACCAGTCGTTCGGTTGTTTGGTCACTTAGGCTTTTATATATATAGATTTCTCCAACTAGAGGAGCAAATAGATGCCCAGTCAGCACCTTGCCCTCTGTTCTCAGGGTAGCTGTCAATCTCCAGAAGACTGTTAAGCTGCCTATTATCCTATGAAGGTAGCACTGGGCAGGGGATTCTTCATAGAGCACAATAGAGGCCTCTGATATTTCTACCTAAAACCACATTACCAAATAGCATCTGTTATTTAAATACACCCTAAATGAATTCCTCGTGGTTGCTTTGTGGCACCAGTGGCCTCTTTATATTATACACTGAACTCGCCAAACAGGAAAAATAGGAGTTGGATTCTACCTATGTTTGCCCATCCCCCAGCCTAGAGCAGATCTAGGGAAAAGGATGAGATATGTGAATAACTGGGTCATCTTTTAATTGAATTCACAGTATTAGATGTGAAAAATTTAACAACTAATATCCTACAGGTTAAGAACATTTTAAAAAATCCTACAGTTAGCATTAAATGTTTCTAAATTTGAGGTTGTCTTGGATACATGAAGGACATTTAATATTTAATTTTGGTTTCATAGGAAGCGTCATCCACTTGGAGGATCACACTTAACCTGTTATCCACACTTTCCTACACCAATAAGTCCTTGGTCCCTGAGTGCCAATGCACAGAGCAAATGAGGCCCCAAGGCCATGAGTACGAGTCTGTCAGCAATCCAAAGCCAAGGACAGTAATTCCAACAAGTAATTGGAAAGCTCAACAAATTAGGTTTCTAATTCATTCAATCAAAGTCGTGCTATTGTGAGGGATATGTTTCCATTTCTATGAGTACACATGCTTCCTAATTTTTTTGCTTCAGGCTTCAGGTTTGAGTTTAATTAGTTCAATAAAATAGGGATTGACCCGTCACCTGAAGGCAGGTGACAGATGTGTCATGCTTCCTGGAGAACCTGGGGTCTGGGTTAGCCTGTCCACTGGAGCCAGGTGTCTGGAGTATTTACTGACCTCAATTTTGAGTGAGTTGGGATCTGAAGGGACTCCTTAGACAGGACACAGGCGCTCATTGGGTAGGCTAAAGAAATGTCTGGCTTACAAACAGAGAGACAAGGAATCAAAGTCAAGTAGCCGAAAACTTGAGGAACATAGTGCCCGGCCAGGCTGGTGCCTGTAATGATGTCTGGTCCAGCAGTTAGCCCCGACCCCAGCTTCTCCCGGGAACAATAACCGAGCTCAGCAGCCACTACCACCCCAACCCCAACCCCAACCCCAACCCCAACCCCAACATGTCTCTGCTCTTACAGTCTCACTCATGGGTGTCTCCACCATCCACACATATATTCAAGCTATAGTTCTCACCAGGTATAGTTCTCAAGCTATAGTTCTCATCAGTCTCCAAGAGTATCCAATCAATAACCCAGACATCCTTCCTAACATCCCCTCATCAATATACTTCAGCCGCTCAACACTCCCTTTCTAAGTAGTCACCAGCGTAGTGGTAGCCTCCCTTAACTCCATCCCTCACGTGCAGTTCTGATCGCCTCTTCGCTTACCATTCTTTATTGTTCCCCACTCCATAAGCTAGTCAGGTCCAAGCCCTCTAAACTGGCCCACACACCTTCCTTCTGGAGCTGTCCCCTGCCTACCTGTTCAGCTCCACCTGTACTTTCTTCCAGCGTTACCATCTTTGTTCCAGCAGCATGAACTCTAATTCCCCTGCACATGTACATTAGCTCTTGCCATGCTCTCCACTTCAAATGCCCTTCTCCCTCCCCTCTTCTGCTAGCCAGCTCTTACTCTGCTTTTAAGATCTCGATCAAGCATCATTTCTTCTAGGATAGAGTCCCAAACTTTCTCAGTTCACAGCATCCTTAGTGTCTCAATCATTTTTACATAGAGCCTGCAGGCCAACGTAAATGCCTAATAATTCATTTAGTAGTTAGATCAAAGAACTTAATTAGTATTTATCTCCTAACAACTTAAGGGCCATGTGAAAAATAATACAAACAATTGAAAGAAAAATAGTATTTTTATTTCATTCTTAAATAACCACAACTATTTACTAATAGGATGTGTGTTTGCTGGGCACTGCACAGCGGCTCAAACCTTAGGACCCGTTTGGACACCACCACTCTCCTGTCCTGTTCTGCCCCGGTTTTCATTGGGCACTTGCTTCTTATTACAACTGTTTCCAAAATCCCAGTCCACACAGATAGGAAGTCGAGAGGAATGCAGCACAGCCTCCCACTGGAACTGTGGCTGCCGAGCTAGTAGCTTGTGGGATGTCCACCAGGTGATGCGTGTTGCTGTTTCCTGGAGAATTTAAACTGTCCCCCAGCACCTCTGGGGTTGCTGAGGCCTTCTGACCTAGAGCTTTGTGTTCAGTTGTGAGCTCAGCCGCAGCTGCCCCGCCCCTGGGCGCTCGGCCAGGGCGGCGCCATCGGGCATGGAGGAAGCTGTTTGCATCTGTCTCTTCCTCCTGTGACTTCTGCAGGGCAGGCACCAGTGGGTCCCTGCCAATGAATAGTGCAGCCATCAGCACATAGTGACACAGGGATAAATGCAGATTCTCACACGGTTCCCCCTACTTCGGCTCCCCCTGCACAGGGCAAGGGCCGCTCTCTCCTCTTCTGTGTCCCAGTGGCAGCACAGAGCCGGGCACATGCTGCTGTTCAGCTGAGGGGAAGTGAAGGGTCAGAGCCACAGTGGACCGCACGGACCAGCGAGGCTGCAGAGGACACCAGCTTGGGGACAATTAAATAGGAAATTCCAGTCCAGCTCTGACCTGTGGTTCTGCTGGACCTGGAAGTGGGACCACCCTGCATCTACTGCAAGCATGTCAAACTTGAAGGCTACGCGGGCCCCAAAAATAAAAGCTTCCATTTTCATAAAAACGTGGGTTTATTTCGATAGAGACATGCTGAATACAAAGGGCTGAAATAAATGAATAATCCTTAACAAATAATAATAGAACATTTTAATAAAAGTTAATATTTTTCTTGAACATTAACTTACCAGACACTGAATAACTGCACAAATTAATAAGCGTAACGCAAATAAACCTATTTTTCTTGTTCTCTGAAAGCGAAATATTTCCTGTTGCGCACACCAAACAAGTCAGTCCAAGACTAATGATGTGGCGATCGGCTGCTAAAATATTCGCTGTTAGTATTAGGGGAGAGAAATGGTGCGCCTGCGCGTAAGGCAGGGAAATGAATGCAACACGATGATAGTAATCAGTCATTAGCGAACGTTGTAGTTCGTTATTAATAATTGTGTATAACAGGATGTTGTAAAAATTAAGTTACGGAATTTTTATTAAAATGTTTCTTACATACTGTTATATTGGCTGGGCCGAAAAAATATTGGTTGTGGGCCGCATGCGGGCCGCGAGTTGACATGCTTGACCTACTGGACCAGGCACGAACCAGAAAGCTCCATCCAGTACATTTCTTACTGTCATTTGGTTTCCTATTAAGAGTTCCCTGGGAAGAGAAGGAAAAAGAGAGATTGGAAAGAAAGGAAGGAGGGAGAAAAGAGGGAAGAAAGGAATAAAGAAAAGGAAGGAAGAGGGAGAGAGCAGGGGGAAGAAGTGCTCCTCAGTTGTGTGCAGAGTGACAGGTCATGAGGCATCTCCCCCTGGTGGCTGGGGGGCGCCGTGGCCTGGAGCCAGACCAACCTGGAACCCACAAGGTAACAGAGCTGAGGGCGACCCCGGGCCTCGCCATCCCAGCCAAGGAGGCCTGGCCGTGGGCACTCGGTGAGGCATGAGAATTCGCACGTTTTTTCACATTCTGCTGAGAATAAACCTTCAGCGTAACAGGAAGGTCAGGCAGGACCAGGACCAGCAGGCAAGTTTCTGTTCTCACCTGAGAACATCCGCAGTTCATGGGCCTCACTGATTCCGACCGCCGAGGTCCCGTCTAAACAGTCGTTGCTCTAATTCACGGGCTGGCCTCCTCCTCTTTGGGTTTAAAGGGCTACTCCTCTGTTATCTGCTCAAGATCTCCACTGTCTCTGCCAACTCTGAGTCACTCTACAGGTGTCAGACATTCAAGCTCAACCTGATGTTTGGGGTTCACCCTGCACACACCCCCGCCCATGGCCTCAGACCGGCGGGGGCTCTATTATGCCGTCTTTTGTCAGTGAGGTGGAGTAGGGGGTGCGACCTGCCGCTGCCCATGTTCAGTCTGTTCTGTGGACAGAGTTCTGGGAACAGAATGAACCCAGCGTCTCCAGCAGGAGCTCTGCCCAGGCCTCCTGCGTAGAGAATCTCACACCTGTTTCAGATCACTAACTACTTACCAGAAACTTTCAAAGAAAAACAAAACAGCTTTGTAGCACATACTGCCAGGAAATTCCTTCTGATGACTAAGGTGCGCCCTTTGTGCTATTGCTAAAGCTTGTTTTATCTTGGTAACATTTGCTAGAGAAGGTGCATCAGATACAATAACCTTCCATAGAACACTTTTTAATTTTATTTTTCAACTAGGGGCCCAGTGCACGAATTCGTGCACCTTGAAAGGAACTGTGGTCTGTGAGGCTGCGATGGGAACAGGGGTGGGTCTCGGCCCATCCTCCGCGCCCCCACCCGGCCCCTTCCGCTGCAGCCCCCTGTGCCCTGTCTGCTGACAGCCCTGCTCCCGCAACCACTGCTCCCACTTGCTGACAGCGTGGAGCAATTGGGGCTGGTGCCAGCAGTGGGTGTGAGTGGGGCCTGCACCGTCAGCGGGTGCGAACAGCAGCTGCTACCCTGATCGCCCTTCAGGAACAGGGGGAGATGGAAAAGCCCTCAGGGCCAATCAGGGGCAGCAGCTGCCACTCGCACCCGCTGACAGCACTGAGTGATTGGGACCGGTGCCAGGTGTCAGCAGCGGGTATGAGCAGGGCCAGCGCCAGCAGGAGGTGCAAGCACTGGGTGGGACCATGGCATGCAGGAGCAAAGAATTTTCAGTAACCACCAGAGGCTCACCCCAATGACACTGACTGGCGCCCCGCCTTGGTCTGGCGCTCCTGCTCACCTGCTCCACAATCCCGTAGCAGCTGCTGCCTGCCATGTTCCATGCGCACACCCCCTGGTGGTCAGTGGACATCATAGCGACCAGTTGTTTGGTTGTTTGGTTGTTCCACTGTTTGATCTATTTGCATATTAGGGTTTTATATATAGAGATTACAGTTGACATTCAACATTATTTTATATTACTTTCAGGTGTATAGCAGAGTGGTTAGGCAATTATTCCACTACAAGATGGTCCCCCAATAATTCAAGTATCCCTGTCACATACATAGTTATCACAATATTGCTACTCTATTCCCTACATTGGAATGTACATCTCTATGAATGTTCTGTAACTACCAATTTGTACTACTTAACCCCTCCTCCTTTCACCCAGCACCTCTGGCAACCATCAGTTTGTTCTCTGTATCTACTAGTTAGTTTGTTTTATTTGGTTGTTTATTCTATTCTTTAGATTCCACATATAATGAAATCATATGGTACTTGTCTTTCTCTGGCTGACTTATTTCACTTAACATAATACCCTCTACGTCCATCCATGTTGTCACAAATGATAAGGTTTCATTTATTTTTTATGACCAAGTAGTATTCCATTATATATATATATAAATGTCTTTATCCAGTCATCTGTTGATATACACTTAAGTTGCTTCCATATCTTGGTTATTGTAAATAATACTGCAATGAGCATGGGGTGCATATATTTTTTCAAATTAATGTTTTGGATTTTTTTGGACATATACCCAGTCCTAAAGCATTTCCATGTTTTATGTTTTAGGAGCCTCCACTCTTTATCTAGTCATCTGTTGATATACACTTAAGTTGCTTCCATATCTAGGTTATTGTAAATAACACTGCAATGAGCATGGGGCGCATATATTTTTTCTAATGTTTTGGATTTCTTTGGACATATACCCAGTCATAAGGCATTTCCATGTTTTATGTTTTAGGAACCTCCATACTGTTTTCCACAGTGGCTGCACCAGTCTGTGTTTCCACCAACAGTGCTTGAGGGCTCCCTTTTCTCCACATCTCACCAACACTTGTTTGTTGATTTATTGATGATAGTCATCTGGCAGGTGTGAGGTGATATCTCAGTGGGGTCTTAATTTGCATCTCTCTGGTGATTAGTGACTTGGAGCATTTTTTCCTATGTCTACAGGCCATATTATGTCCCTCTTTGGAGAAGTGTCTATTTAGGTCTTCTGCCCATATTTTAATTGGATTTTCAGGAGGGGGTGTTAAGTTCTATATGAATCTTGGTTATTGATCCCTTATCTGATGTATCACTGGCAGATATCTTATTTTATTCACTAGGTTGTCTTTTCATTTCATTGATGGTTTCCTTTGCTGTGCAAAAACTTTTAGTTAGATGCAGTCCCATTAGTTCATTTTTTTTGTTTCCCTCACTCTAAGAGATATTTCAGAAAAAAATATTGCTAAGAGAAATGTCAGAGGTTTTTTTTTAAAAAATATATTTCTTTATTGATTTCAGATAGGAAGGAAGAAGGAGAGAGAGATAGAAACATCAATGATGAGAGAGAATCATTGATCAGCTGCCTCCTGCACACCCCCTACTGGGGATTGAGCCCACAACCCAGGCATGTGCCCTTGGCCGGAATCGAACCTGGGACCCTTCAGTCCACAGGCTGACGCTCTATCCACTGAGCCAAGCCGGCTAGGGCGAAATGTCAGAGTTTATTGCCTATGTTTTCTTCTAAGGGTTTTATGGTTTTGGATCTTGTAAGTCTTTAATCCATATCCTGCACACCCCCTACTGGGGATTGAGCCCACAACCCAGGCATGTGCCCTTGGCCGGAATCGAACCTGGGACCCTTCAGTCCACAGGCTGACGCTCTATCCACTGAGCCAAGCCGGCTAGGGAGAAATGTCAGAGTTTATTGCCTATGTTTTCTTCTAAGGGTTTTATGGTTTTGGGTCTTTTAAGTCTTTAATCCATATTGAGTTTTTCTTGTATATCGTGTAAGAAGGTGGCCTAATTTCATTTTGTATCTGTTCGATTTTCCTAACACTTTTTACTGAATAGATCGTCTTTAACCCCATTATATATTCTTGCCTTTTTTTTTTTTGTAAGATTTTAATTGTCAAGGTAGGTGTGGATTTCTTTCTGGCTCTCTCTTCTGTTCCATTGATGTGTCTGTTTTTATGTCTGTACCACACTATTCTGAATACTAGAGCTTATAGTATAGTTTGATATCAGAGCTTATAGTATAGTTTGATATTCAACTTTGTTCTTTTTTCTTGAGATTGCTATGGCTCTTTAGGGTCTTTGTGGTTCCATATAAATTTTTGGATTTTTTGTTCTGTGAAAAACGCTATTGGTATTTTTACAGATTGCATTGAATCTGCACATTGCTTTGGGTAGTATAGATATTTTACTGATGTTAATTCTTCCTGTCCGTAAACACAGTATATGCTTCCATTTACTTGTATCTTCTTCAATTTATTTTTTAGTGTCTTACAGTTTTCTGAGTGCATGTCTTTTGCCTCCTTGGTTACATTTATTCCTAGGTTGTTGTGGGTGTTTTTTGAGGCAATTGAAAATGGGATGTTTTCTAAGTATCTCTTTCTGATATTTCATCATTGGTGTATAAAATACAACCAATTTCTGAATATTTATTTTGTATCCCACTAATTAATAAATTCATTTATCAGTTCTATTGGATTTTTGGTGGAATCTTTAGGGTTCTCTTTACAAAGTATCATGTCATCTGCAAATAATGACAGTTTTGCTTCTTCCTTTCCACTTTGGATGCTTTTTATTTGTGTTTCTTATCTGATTGCTATGGCTAGCACTTCTAATACTCAATTTAATATGAGTGGTGAAAGTGGACATTCCTGTCTTGTTCCCAATTTTAAGGAAACCACTTTAAGCTTTTCCCTGTTGAGTATGATGTAGTTGTAGGTTTGTCATATATGGCCTTTGTTATGTTAAGGTATGTTTCCTCTATTCCCACTTTGCTGAGAGTTTTTATTATAACTAGAGGCCCGGTGCACGAAATTGTGCAATCCTTGGGGGGATCAGGCCTAAGCTGGCAGTCGGACATTCCTCTCGTAGTCCGGGACCCCTCACTCCTTACCGCCCGCCTGCTTGCTGCTCCTTACCGCTCAGCTCACTGCTCCTTAGTGCTGCCGTGGAGGCAGGAGAGGCTCCCGGCACTGCCACTGCACTCTCCAGCCGTGAGCCTGGCTTCTGGCTGAGTGGCGCTCCCCTTGTGGGAGCACACTGACCACCAGGGGGCAGCTCCTGCATTGAGTATCTGCCCCCTGGTGGTCAGTGTGCATCACAGTGACCAGTCATTCTGGTCGTTCTGCCATAACGGTCACGTAGGCTTTTATTATACAGACTAGAGGCCCAGTGCATGAAATTCGTGCACAGGTAGGGTCCCTAGCAGCTGCCGGCTGGGCCTTCCTTTGGTCCACGCCGCCCTCTGGTGGTCAGCGCACATCATAGCGAGTGATCAAACTCCCGGTCTCCCAGTCGGACTCACTTTGCATATTAGGCTTTTATATCTATAGATAGATGGGTGCTGGATTTTCTGCATCTATTAATATGATTATATGATTTTTATTCTTTCTTTTGTTTATGTGGTATATCAAATTAATTAATTTGCAGATATTGTACCAACCTTTCACCCAGGAATAAATCCACTTGATCATGGTATGTGATCTCTTTAATGTATTGCTGAGTTCAGCTTGCTAATATTTGTTGAGAATTTTTGCAGCTGTGTTCATCAGGGTATTGGCCTATAATTTTCTACGTTTGTAATGTCTTTGTCATGTTTTTACTCAGAATAATGCTGGCCTCGTAATGAGCCTAAAACCAGCCTGGAGGCTTCGCTCCTCTTGAGTTTCTTTGAGTAGTTTCAGAAGGAGAGGTTATTCCCATAAGACTTTTCAGACGTGTCTTCTTCACAAAGAAGAATTTGGATTCCCATAAACTTTTATCATCGCCTTACCACCCAAGCCCTTCATTGTCTTTCTCAATTATAGTTTTGAACCCCCTCCAAAATTTGTTTTTTGAGTCACGGAGACCATGACTTAATTAGACCTTTCATTTCCAGAGAATTCTCCTAGTGCTTAAAGAAAAGTAAATTTCAGTAAGGTATATTTCACCAGGGGAAAGGCATAGAAAAAAATTGGATCTTTTATATAAATAGCACATTGTACCACAAATGAGTTTTCCTTTTCTCAATTGTTTTTGAAACAATAGGTGTTTTTGATTAATTTAATTCCTAGTAGATTCTAACTTCTAAGAGACTGATTTGCATTCTGTGGGTAGATGGCTGCTGGATCCAAAAAAAGGCAAGAGGTATGTTCTCTGATGGCCTAGTAAACAGTAAAGGAAACGGCTGGCAACAGGCCAGCACGAAGCACCTTACCCAGGTGTGGGCCTGGGGCGGGGGGAGGAGGGGAACTTGTTTTCCAGTCTTTTCCTCAGCAGCTTCTGTCCTGAGAAATTCTGAGGGGCCCAGAGCACTGGCCCTGCTTCTTCATAACTTATTTACTGAAAGGAGGCGTGTCTTCTAGGAGCTGTTCTCCTTAGCTGTGCCAGTCTCTTCACCCTGTTCACTTGGCATCTGTGCTCAGGTTTTCATGCAGGAAAGGCAGGCATTTCGCTTGCCTTTGGCCTGTGGAGCAGAGCAGGAGCCTGGCCTGCACTGGCGTCCCCTTCGCCAGGCTGCCTTCAGCAAGTCGCTGTCCTTCCTCCCCCAGCTTCCCTGTGTGGAGGGAAGAACTCAGGTCTCAGATGATCTCTGAGGTCCCTGTCAGTCGGATCTCCCATGATTCTCACAGCATCAGCTCTTCTCATTGCTCCATAGAGGGACCACGAAAAGGAAAGAGGAGTTGGGTTCAGCAGCCAACTGGGAAAAGGAGACATTCCGTCCCCTCGCTCCTCTCTCCCAAGGACCCGGAATCCGTGTCAGGTAAAGGATGGGAGTGAGTGTTCATTGGCATCTCCCATGTGTCAGGCACCGGTCAAGCACTTGACTAAAGAGTCGATGCACTGGTGTCCTTCGCTACCACAGCCCCGTGCGAACCCCCATCCCTCCCAGAGGGGTCCGCCCGCGTTCTTCAGGTCTCACTTACGGTGTCACCTCTTCTCTGAAGCCTTCCCTGACCCCCTGACCGTTCCGCCTGGGTTGGTCTCCCTGTCCTATGTTATGTTCCCCTACTTTCCTTCACTGCCCCGACCACAGTAGTAATTAATAACTATCTGTACAGATGAATGTTTTCATGCCTGCTCAGCTGAGATCTCCATGAGGGCAGGAGCCACATAAGTGTTGTGTTTCGCTGTATTCCTAGAGCCTAGAACACTGTTGATGAGATAACAGCAATTCACTAAGGATTTCTTGAATGGGCATCGTAAGCATGCGTGCACGAATGGGTGGGTGAATAGCAGAGCTGGGCACAAACCCAAAACTCTCGGCTCTTGGCGACCAGACGGAAACTTCAGAAGCGTCTACTGTGCTGTGTGCTGGCGCGCAAGGGCCTCGCTCCACAGCCATCCTCCTCTCTCCAGCAGTGGGGGGTCAGCAGCGCTGCTCTGGACACTGGAGCCCAAAGGTGTCTGTGAACTGGTTGGAGATCACGGGTCCACCTGAGGCTGGTGGTGGTGGCTGGAGGTGGGCGGAAGGAGGCATTGAATTAAACCAAATAACTGTCCTTGGTGGGCATTTGGCCCACTTTCTCGTACGCTCTGCCAAGGGCTGTGAATAAACAACGTTCTGCAAGGGATCTAGGGCAGTGAGAGTGAGTGCATGAGAATGAGGGAGGAAAACCCACGACATGACAACCTTCAGGGAAGCAGAACTAAAACTCCAGTGTGGAGGCCCGTGCTGGCCACGCGGAGGTCAGCGCCATGCTGTGTCCCTGCGCCTGGCTGTGGCCCTTGGGGAGCCCGCTGCCGGTGTCTGCCCACCTCGGAGAGGCTTTAGTCCCTTACTTCACATCACCTCCTGCCACCGCAATGAGCAGCTGACAGGAGGCTAAAAACACTAACAACAGAAATTTGATTTCTTCTTCTAGACAAAAAGCTTTGGCGTCCACCGGAGGAAGAAGTGTTCAAGCCGCGTGTGACTGGTTGGTATAAAATAACTAAATGAGAAAATGACACTGATCGGCTCTAAATATATGCGGATGAGCAAGGTTGTGAACCTGGGGGGTGGGGTGAGGGAGACCCACTGGACCATTCATCCCGCCAATTGCCTCCTCCCGCTGCCCAGGGTGTGCTTCTCCTTAGCAGTGATTCTAAGAGAGCCCTGTCCCATAGCTGCCGCCCTCCAGCCACCACAGATGCAAAGAAGCTGTGTGCAGGCTGCGCAAGTCAATTGAGGGAAAAACCTACCCACCTTTCAGGAAGTCACTGCCCAGGGCAGAGCCCAGGGCGGCTCCCGAGCGTCCCTTGTCTTTGGGAGGCACCAGTTTAATCACTGATGGAGCTGAAGGAACCCCGTTGAACGGCTGTGGGGCTGGGAAAGGGTTGGGGTTCGCCTGCGAATGCTACCTGGAGAGGGCTTTAGGTTTCCGAGGGGCCGTGGGCGAAGAGGCACCCACAGGGGAGGCTGCGGCTGAGGTCGGCTGTGAAGTGTGAGCTGCGAGGGGTGGATCCTTAGCACAGAGGGAAAGCCCTTCCCCCCTGCGGAGTGTCTGGTCTCCCCCCTCCCCGCCCCCCCCTGCCATTCTCCAGCAAGGATGCCCCTCTCTCCGCAGGCTCTTCTCCCACGTGGGCGACCCCTTCCTGGACGACCCGCTGCCCCGGGAGTACGTGCTGTACCTGCGCCCCACGGGCCCCTTAGCCCAGAAGCTCTCCGACTTCTGGCAGCAGTCCAAGCAGATCTGCGGGAAGAACAAGGCGCACAACATCTTCCCCCACATCACCCTCTGCCAGTTCTTCATGGTGAGCGGCAGCCCCCAGCCCTGCCGGGACCTGGCGGGACCTGGAGTCACAGGCGTAAGAGCTGTGTGATCCAGTTCCAGGTCATTGGGGGTGTGCAGTTCCCCTCCTCACAGACAAGGTGTGTGTGTGTGTGTGTGTGTGTGTGTGTGTGTGTGCACATGTGCGTGCATGTGTGTGTGCGTGCGTGTGCGCACGTGTGTGTGTGGTGGTATCACAGCCTCAGCTGGGCGGAGGGTGCCCTGAGGACCGCGGAGCCGAGCTGCCCTGGCCCCCGAGTGCAGCCCCCCGCTTCCCTTCCAGTGTGAGGACAGCAAGGCAGACGCCCTGGGGGAGGTCCTGCAGGCCACCGTCAGCCGCTGGAGGGGCAAGTTCTCGGTGCCGCTGCCCCTGGAGCTCTACACCTCCTCCAACTTCATCGGGCTCTTCGTGGAGGAGGCCAGTGCCGACGTCCTCAAGAAGTTCGCCGCTGACTTTGCCGCGGAGGCTGCATCCAAAACCGGTGAGCCCTGCTGGCCAGGTGGGCGCCCTCAGAGTGGGGGAGACGGGGATGCTGTGACAAGCGGGATGGGGTGGGGAGGTGGCTGCGGGAAGGGGCCGAGCAGGACAGGAGCACACCCCCTCCCGGGAGCACCCACACCATGTGCTGTTCTGCTAACTCTCCCGAGAGAATGCCCAGTGCTACTCCCGACACCAAGCGGAAGGAACAGACACCTGCTCCCCATGGAGCCACCTCAGCGTTAGGACCCCCCCCCCCCCCCCCCCCGACTCCCACACAGGCACTACCTGGGCGGTCAGTCCAGGCCCAGGGGAGCACAGCACAGAGGAGAGTGGAGCCTCTCAGAGTCAAGAACAGTCATCCCCACTGAGCCCCGCCCTCGACCTAGGAATCCATTAGGCAGCCCCTAGGCCTCAAAAGCCGTCCAACTGTCCCCCTTCCACATCTCTCCTGCTCTCTCGTGGCAGCTCTTAGCTTAAAGCTGCTGCAATTTCCCACCAAAGAAGTTAGCTGAAGGGATGCTGAGGATGCATGGTGACAGGCGACAGGCATGGGGGGGGGTCCTCCTCTCTGACCACAGGTGTGGACGAGCTCCCCGAGCTGCAGGACAGACAGACAGTGAGGTGAGGCAGTGTCTGGGCGCCCAGACAGCGGAGTCAGTCGGCAGGGGCTCAGTGGGAAGCTGTGTTCCCCGCCACGAATGCGATAGTCAGACATGGTTCCTCCTGGCGGAGCTCGGAGCCTGGCTGAGCACAGGGGCTGGCAGAGCCCAGAAGAGAGGCCATCCCTGGAGGGTGGCTCCCCGCGCAGCAGGAAGGAGCTCACAGGGCAATGTTGATCCCTGCAGGGCGGGCGCCCCAGCCCCAGCAGAGAGGGCCACGGAGGCCATCCGCCCTTGGGGGCCACCCGCCCACGGAGGGATGAGCGCACAGCTGGCCGGAGAGATGGGTGCAGGGCCAGAGGGGCCCAAGCTGCCTGCACCACCTCGTGTGGAGGGCAGGGCCGGGCCACCTGGGGTGGAGGCTGTGTCTTCCCAGCCCAACTGGGACTGTGCTGGCACCTCTTCACTGGAAAGGCCTGAGCAGGGCTGGGCTCTGGAGTGTGCGGAGGGCCCATCCCCGGAGCCAGGAGGGCTCCCTGGGGTCCAGCCTGGAAGATCCCTCTCCCAGGTGGGGCCTGCAGCCGCCCCCCAGCCCCCTGCTTCTGGACGAGTGTCTGCTTCCTGACTTGGGGCGCCTGTCCTGTCACAGGGCCTGAACATTCCAGAGAAATGTTTTCTTAGGGAAATGGCTCCTGTTCACCCCACAGCACCACGGAAACCCCCACAGAAACCAAACTCATGTTGTGGCCACAAAACCCAGGTGTCTCACACAGGAGCAAAGTGGTCTCCCCAGGGCCTGGCCTGCTTTCCTGGCGGGAGAGGGAGAGAGCCCTTCCTCTCCAAGACGCCCTCCCCTGCTGCCCCCTCCCCTCCCCGAGCCAACGGGCGGTTTCTGGGCCCTTGCGCCGCCCCCTGCTGGTGGTTTGCAGAACTGCGTACCCTGCTGTGTAGCTGGCCGAGCTCCTTGCAACCTAAAAGCCGGCCATCAGGGCTTCGCCTTGGTGTTCTAGTTTGGGGGACCCCCGGATTCCTTCAGCAGGTAGATTTAGGGTTGCCCCACAGGGAGATCCATTCATGTGTCTTTGTTCATTTAACAAGGACTGACACCTGGCATGTGCTGAGCACTGGGACCCAGTGTGAACAAGACAGCCCTGGCCTTCCGGGCTCACAACAAAGAGAAGCAGTGTAGTATCGCAGAGAAAGCACTCAAAACCCAAGGACCCAGCTCCCGCTGCCATCTCTGTGTGGTCTGAGCGAGCCTCTTGGTTTCTCAACTCCCTAAGCAGCAGTCGCCAGCCTTTCGGACCTCACGGGCCACCAGTCCCAACCGCTGCCCTAAACCCCTCTGGTTGTGGCTTCTTCAGAGTCTGGCATGGACAGGAGCTGTGCTGCCCATTGAGAGAGACACAAACGAGGAAGAAGAGCGGGCCCTGGAGGCGGCGGCTGGCTTGGGGATGGCTGGCAACGCCTGAGTGTTTCCGGTGGTCACACCCGGTGGTCACACTCTGGGTGCTGCTGTGGCTCCAGGAGGCGGGGCCTCTGTGCCCAGGGCAGCGCCCAAACAGAGTTATTTCACCCAAATGCTGTTGAGAATCCCTGTTTTAAACTTTGAAAATATTAGTTTTTCTTCATTTCTCCATCAGAGCCACTCAGAAGCTAAGAGACTTGATTTCACCAAAACAAAGGCAACATAGCTTTGAGAGTCGCATGATGACATTTGCTCTTTATTTCTGCATGAATCAGTTCATCCCCTTAGGGCTGTTTCCTCATCTGAGTCGGGGGGCTGCTCCTGCCGGGGTTGTCGTGAGGGGAGCAACCAGGAGGCTTGCTCTTCCCTCTCAGGCTGCGGGTCCGGGTCTGTGCCCCACGCGGCTGCAGGGAGGGAGACGCGGCTGTCTGACAGCAGGCTGCCTCCGCTGGGCGCCGGGCGTGGGAAGCAGGATTCTGGGCTCTCCCTCAGCCCCCACCGCTGCTAGCAGTGTGAGCCTAACAGCACCTGCTCCTCCTTTTCCAGAAGTGCATGTGGAGCCTCATAAGAAGCAGCTGCACGTGACCCTGGCTTACCACTTCCAAGCCAGCCACCTGCCCACCCTGGAGAAGCTGGCCCAGAGCATCGATGTCAAGCTGGGGTGCGACTGGCTGGCAGCCATATTCTCTCGGGACATCCGATTCGCTAACCATGAGGTAATGCTTCCCTGTGGCTCCTGACATGAGCTGCCAGGATGGGAGCAGGCAAAGCAGGAGCCTTGCTGCTCACTAGGGCAGGAGGCAGGGGGCAGGGGGCAGGGAGCAGGGGGCAGGGGGCAAGGGGG
>NW_005353704.1:240512-240986 GCF_000412655.1 Myotis brandtii | reverse complement strand
GCAGGGGGGAGGGGGGCGTCTCCCACCCAGGTGCCACCGTTTGAGGGAATCTGCACTGCGCTCAGGCCTGGCCGTGTCTGAAGAGTAACACTGTCCTTATCCCTGAAGGAGAAGCTGAGTCACAGAGGTTAGGTCTGAAGCTGAATAATTTAGGGCCAGAGCTTAAACCAGAATTCAGGGATTTCGACAATGAAGACGGGCAATCCATCCAAAAACAGGCCACATGGTTTGATGAAACAGTAGCCCTCCAGTTTAACTCCATTTATTAACAGCACTTACATGTGTTTCCTAGTTTTTTAACAGCAGCAGAACTGACTTCTTAAAGTTTATATAGTCTTTTAACATTTCTTTTAGATTTTGTAAAATATGAAAAATTGTTAGAACCTCAGGGTCTAGACCAGACAACCTCATCATCGATTTGGAGCGTTGGGAACAGCGACCCAGATGCCGCCGGGGCCGGGCCGGGGTGCGGGG
>NW_005353704.1:235678-240294 GCF_000412655.1 Myotis brandtii | reverse complement strand
GGCAGTGCCAGGACGCAGCTCCCGATGCCAGCGGCTGCCCTAGCCTTTCCAAGGAGCCTGGGCTGGACCTGACTCGAGACTTCGGCGTCTCCTGAGCAGCGGCCTCCCCTGCACAGGGCAGTGCTGGGTGGCTGGCCGCCTGCTTTCTGAGAAGCCGCCTTGGAGAGCGGGGAGGCGACGGCATCTTCCAAGGGCACCTCTAGTCAGCACTGTCCTCGGTCGCCTGCCTGACCCACATTGGGCTCGGCTGGCACTTAGGGAAGAGACGCTCAAATGAATTAGTTTCTAAAAATAACGTGGCCTCTTTGTCTCTTATTTGTTAAAGCTCATTTGTCCTGTCCCTGCCCAGGGGCTCCCCTCTGAGGCCGTGCACCCGCTGAGCCCCCTGCACGTGTTCACGCAGGACCCGGGCCGCCCGGTGGGCAAGGCGGGGCCTCACTGCCCTCTCTTCTCCAGACTTTGCAGGTGATCTACCCCTACACCCCCCAGAATGACGACGAGCTGGAGCTGGTCCCGGGGGACTTCATCTTCATGTCTCCCGTGGAGCAGGCCAGCACCAGTGAGGGCTGGGTCTACGGCACCTCCCTGACCACCGGCGGCTCCGGGCTCCTGCCCGAGAACTACATCACCAAGGCCGACGAGTGCAGCACCTGGGTGTTCCACAGGTGAGCCGCTGAGGCCTGTGCCCGCAGACTTCCGGGAGGGGGGCCTGGGCTTGACCTGGACACGCCGGGCAGCAGCCACTGTAGACGGAGGCCCGGGAAGAAAGCCTGTGGCTCCAGGCTCCCAGGGAAGAGCTGCCCTGGGGATGGGAGAGCTGAGAATTGGGGTGGCTGGTTGGTCCTCCTGGGCTTAACCTCAGGCCTGGCCCTTGGGAAGATGCGCTGGGTGTGAGCTCAGCTCCCCTCCCTGCTCTCAGCAGAAGGCACTGCCTGTGGTCTTGCTGGAACTGACACCCCCACTGCTGGAGGGAGCGCAGGCCTCATCCCAGAGGGGAAAGGGGCGGGCGCGCTCCTGGAGCTGCCTGCGGGAGGGGCTCTCCGGCCTCCAGCAGCTGAGGAAGCAGTGAAGGGGCAGGGCAAGCAAGCGGGGCCAAGGTTCCACCCATGCATGTTGGGCCCTACAGGCTTGAGGAATCGGAGAGTGAAACTGGATTTTCTTTAGCTCTGAGATGTTGGGAGGTCTCAGTTTAAAACAAAAGAGAATAACCGTCCATTAGACTGTGTGAACCGCACAAGATTTCCTTGGTCTACAGTTGCTTGAATTTTACCAAAATAGGTCTCATTTGGCCACACATCACACTTACTGAGGCAGCTTTGTTACACGGGACCCACCTCACACTGTGAGTCCCGATCTATGCGGAGTGTTAAACCTCCCCTGGTGACCAGGACGTGCGCAAGGGCTGAAACACTGCTCTTCTGGTGTGAGCGTGGGTGACCTTTTGTATAAAGAGGGTGAGTCTGTTTACAGTTGAAGAAAGGGGCGCCTTGGAGAGTGAAAAGGTGCTAAAATTACTAAAATCAGACAGGTTTTTTGTTTTGTTTTGTTTAATCCTTACCTGATGATATTTTTCCATTGTTTTCTAGAGAGAGTGGAAAGGAGGGGGAGAGACAGAGAGAGAGAAACATCAATGTGGGAGAGACACATCAATTGGTTGCCTCATGCCGGCTCCCCAATCAGAGCCAGGAATTGAGCCTGCAGCCCAGATAACATGCCCTTGATTGGAATCGAACCTGGGACTTCAGTCCGCAGGCCGATGCTCTACCCACTGAGCCAAACCTATGGCCATAGACTTTTTAGAAAGAATTTTTTACTAACAACCAGTTAGCTTTATTATATTGTTAATTATAATAAGTTTTTTTTAAGTTAGAATTCTAAGAATAATACTGTGTTAAAAATACACAATCCAGAGCGGATGTTACACTGCACAGATTGCTGGGTCAGCAGATAGAAACCAGGACTGCGCAGGGCTGACTGGGCCTGTGGCTGCCCTCGTTCTAAAGAAGCGAGAAATCTAACACTTAAATGTTCTCCCTTGATACTGCCCAGGATGCTGACAGAGATGGTCACCGGATTTGCCTCACGGCCATGCTTAAATCGCAGTGTTTATTAAACAAGGCTTTTTGGAGGTCTTACTAATCCAATCATTTCAACCTGGTGTGAGTCGCTGCCTCCGTTTAGCGAGGCCTCTTTGGGCTCCTGCAGTTCTGGTGTCACCAGGAAGGGGAGCTCCGCTTGAGGCCCAGCATCTGGTCGGAAATGCCCTGTGGGTGATGATCTTGTTGGAGGTGTTTCTGAGAGGAAGGAAGGGCTTGGGGACAGGGAGGTAGAAGGGGGCGGGGGTAGGAGAGAGGAAAGTGACCATGAGGTTTTCTCAACTGTGAGAAGCCACAGGCAAAGTGGGGGAGACAGTAGAAATGCTCCCTGGAATGTGTGGGTCGGGATGAAAATCACCACAGAAAAGATGAAAGGCAACAGGAATTATTTATTTCTTTTGAGCCTGAAAAATAGGTGGAAACAATGGTACAAAATTGACACTTCATTATTCTTTCCATGACTTCAGTGTAGACCATGCCTATGGCGTCTTAGCACAGAATGCAGGCCTGTCTTGCCCAGGGGGTGAGTTCGTCTATTCCAAACAGAGAAGCCATCTGCCCCTAATGAATTAGCAGCTGACGTCAGCATGAAGCAAGATGCGCGTCCCAGGAAGGGGGCCCCCCGCTGAGCTTCCCCAACCCGGGCCTGTCCAGGGAGCGTTTGCTGCCAGTCCCGGCTGAGGACTCCCAGCGGACGCAGTGACCTTCTTCCTTATCTTCCTCTGCAGTTCTTACTCCATCTTAAATGCATCGTCTTCCAACGCGCTCCCATTCGGTGACGGCATATTGGACAGGCGGTTGTACGAGGACCAGGGCCTGGGGGAGATGGCGCCCCTCACCATCGTCTGCCAGCCCTCGCAGGTGAGGCTGCCACCAGGGCACGCCCTCAGCGGCACTCCAGGTCCCCTGAGCACCTGTTACCGAGGCTGAGGCCGCTGACATACACACCGGAGACGAGAAGAGCGAGACGGGGTCCTGACAGGACCACCAGCATCTGGTCTCGGCTGTCAGGAGGCTCTTCGCAGAGGGGAGCGCGTCAGCACGGGCAGCAGCAATCGTTGTATCTGTGTCGTAGGCCGTGGTGAGGATGAGAGGAAACAGGGCGGGGAGTCAGTGAAAAGGTGAAGAGCAGTTAGAGGTGCAGAATCCTCTTATAAAATAGATAAGTTATGGAGATGTAATAGGAAGCACAGAGAATATAGTGATTAATATCATAACTGTGTGGTGACAGATGGTTACTTATACACTGTAAGGTATATAAGTGTCAAATCGCTATGTTGTACACCTGAAACTATTATATGTCAACTATACTTTAATGAAAAATATCAAAGGAAAGAAGAAGGCTGTTAGCACAGTACCTGGTGCACAGTGAGTGTTCAGTGTACATTGGAGCGCTTGGTATATGTCAGAAAGTTTGCAGAATGAAGAGTTGGGAGAGTAGTTTGAACAATACAAAGGCAAGTTGAAAGTTCAGACATGTTGAGGATCAAGAGACTAGATCACTTTGGCTAGAGCCCAGGGCTTGAATTAGAAAACAGGAAGGGAAGATATGGGGAAGGCATGCCACCCCCACATATTAACTTCCTCCTCGGGCACCAAGGTAAATGCTGGCCAGTGTGATGCCTGTAGCCCTAGGGAAACGGGGAATCGCTCAGAAAGAAGGCATGGAGGGACATCTACCGCAACCCACCCGGCAGTTGTAGAAACCAACATCATCTGGACATGCCTTTGACCAGGCCCTGTTTCATCACCTGACGTAGAACCATTTCCGGGAGCACCAACATGTATGAGTTGGACAATAGAGCCTAAACATGGTTAGAGCAGGAAGGCAGGCCCTCACTGTTGGAGGAGACCACAGGACCATGTGGTCTGACACCAGGCACATAGAGGTGAGGCAGACGTGTTTGTGGTAATGAGCGTCCTCACTCCCTGAGGGAGCTGAAGAGGCCTTTGCCGAGGGGAGGACGCCGTCCCACCAGTGGCTTTCTCTACGTGCCAGCTAGTTTCATCTCTAAGCAGTTACTGCTCCTCTACGGACCATAGCAGTCGCACTGATAAGGCCATTTTCTAACCCTTCTGATTTCGCAAAGCACTGCAGTTCATCGCATTTGAGCCTCAGAATAACCTGTGAGGTCTGCAGGAGGACAGGCCAAGTCATACATTCGCAGAACCCGCTCTGGAGCTCAGCTGGCCTGTGCCTGGCCCGGGCCTGTCCACTGTCTTCTCTCCACTAACAGCTGTTTCTCACCTGCAGCCTCTGAGGGCCAGCAGCCAGCCTGGCCCCCAGAAGAGATGCCTCTTCGTGTGTCGGCACGGCGAGAGGATGGACGTCGTCTTTGGGAAGTACTGGCTATCCCAGTGCTTTGATGCCAAAGGTGAGGAGCTGTTTGTCCTCTTCAGCATTGCTATGCCTATTGTGGCCTCTAGAGGGCACAGTCAAGCTACCTTTATCTAGATCAGCGGTTCTCAACCTGTGGGTTCTGACCCCTTTGGAGGTCGAATGACCCTTTCACAGGGGTC
>NW_005353704.1:213211-235565 GCF_000412655.1 Myotis brandtii | reverse complement strand
TATTAAAGGGTCGCGGCATTAGGAAGGTTGAGAACCGCTGATCTAGATGGAGTGCTCGTTTCTGGCTAAGTGGGCTGTAGAAAAGCCTGCAATGTGTTTCATTCATAGCCCTTCCTTGGTTGTCTTGAGTGTTAGGGGACAGGTAAGTGTTCTTGTCTCCAGTCTGTAAACTGGGACACCAGGGCCAAAGGCAGGTGTTTTGCCCACGGTCACATGGCCAAGTCGGAGGCAGGAAGGAGCATCCCGACTCCATGGCCGGAGCCCCCCCTCAATTCGCCACTCACGCTGGTTCCATGTTCCTTGGAGTGGCCTGTTTCACACGGCGAGGCTTACAGTTCAGATCAGCCCCTGCTGAAGGGTGTCTGGTGATGACTTTCACTTCTTGTCACCTTTGTCAGCAGAATAGAGGAGTGGATTCCCAGACATTCTCACAAAGGAAAAGTGTCGGCCTTGATATTTTCTAGAAAGCTCCATGTAGTCCCTTTGGCCAAAAAGGAATGGAAATAGAGAGGCTGTCAGGATCAGCAATGAAAATCCTAAGGAAACAAGAAACTCACATAGCCTTGTACGACTTTTTTCTAGGCCGCTACATTCGCACCAACCTGAACATGCCTCATAGCTTACCTCAGCGGAGCGGTGGTTTCCGGGATTACGAGAAAGATGCTCCAATCACTGTGTTTGGGTGTATGCAAGCAAGACTAGTGGGTGAGTATCCTGGAGTAATTGCACAGCTGGCTTGGCCACATGTTCAGGATTCTGGTTCCAGTGGGCATGCCAGGACACTTCCTGGGAGATTCTATAACTTTTCTACAGATAGTAAATTTCCTCAAGGAATTTCTTCTTTTTTTAAAATATATTTTTATTGATTTTAGAGAGGAAAGGAGAGGGAGAGAGAGATAGAGACATCAATAATGAGAGAGACTCATTGATCAGCTGCCTCCTGCATGGCCCCCACTGTGGATCGAGCCCACAACCCAGGCATGTGTCCTTGACCAGAATCGAACCCGGGACACTTCAGTCTGCTCTATCCACTGAACCACACCAGCTAGCGCTCCTCAAGGAATTTCTTATGTAACCATTAAGTTTAGGGCACTGCACTGGCACCGGGCACTTTACCGAAGTGAACAAGGTGTGATTCCTATTGAGGGTGTATGGACCAGTGATGGGCAAGGTCATGCCTGGTGTGGCAGAGAGGCCAGCTTCTAGCACAAGGGTGAGGAGCAGGGAACCTTGGGGGAGGGGGGCTGGAAGTACAGCGGCCAGTTGATCCTTTGAAGATGCTCAGTTCCTTGCAGAGAGCCTGCCACACAGAGACAGCAGCCTTGTCCTAGCCAGTGACCTCACTTGTGCTGATGCTCACTCTTTGTGCAAGGTAGTGCCAGGTGCTGAGGGTCCAAGCAGGAGTCCCCACCCTCAGGGAAACACTTGTAAGTACATAAATGCCTCACAATGTAGCATCCAAAAATAAAACGGTGTGCACAGAATTATGGGAGCACGGGGGAGGCGGGGGACCCAAGATGGCAGTGGAGTAGGTGCAAGTTACACTCACCTCCTCCCAGGATCAAACTGGAATCACAACTAAATTGTAGAACAATAAAGCTGAATGACCAACTGAAGACAAGTTGAATAGAAGTCTTATAACCAAGGACTTACAGAAGAAGCCGCATTGACACGGTAGGAAGGGCAGAGACAGGCAAAGGGCTGGCCCTGCTCCCAGAGGGCGCCTATCCCAGCTGCACAGGCAGCCCGGCTCCCCAGCCCAGAGCACCAGAGCTGGGAAGAGGAGCCCACATAATACCTGGCTGTAAAAATCACCAAGGATTCTGTCTGCTAAGAAGAGGCAGGAGTCTCCTAAGAAACCCAGGTGCCCTCTTAAAGGGCCAAACACACAAAATATCATTTGCAGCCAGTTACCCTGGGCTCCCACAGAAGAAGGCGGCTTGGAGCAAATATGGAATCATGTGGCTGCCAAGAGAGAGCTGAAGGGACAGCTACCAGGGTCCATGTGCTGAGTTCCTCTCCAACACTGCGCACAAACACCATCATTCCTGGATTGATGCTCTCCATAGAGCATCACCCTGGGAATGCAATAGTCCCGCCCTCCTGACTCCCCATTGCCTGGCCCTACCAAGCTCATGCCAGCCGAGGCCTCAGTGCACACTCCTTGGATGGCTCTGAGGGTCCGCACAGCTCGGGGGGAGACTGAGGCCTGTGGCTCTATGGCATGGGCCATTTTTCCCTCACACACACCCTGGCACCACCATTCCTGTGCAGGGCCTCCCTTCACATGGCCAAATCCTGGTTTCTTTGGGCCTGAGGAACTCTGCTGGCCTCACCCTCCATCCCTGAGAATACACCCCCAAAGAAGGTCAGCAAGCACACAGCAGGTGGCAGCTAGCTTTGGTGAACCCTCAAACTTTTGCTGAGTGGCTTCTGACGCAGCACTAATGTGCACTTGAACCTATATCAGCCTGATGAGCAGCTCTTGCATTGATCTGTTGACTCACTGAGAACCTACCTCATGCAAATCTCGTATCACCAGAAACTCGTTCAGTTCCTGAGCCTAACAGCAAGCAGCAGGCTAAGGCAGGTGGAGGAAAGTCTTGGGTTGCCTTGGGCCTTTGACTAACCTGTCCCCAGGGCTTGGCAGAAGACGGTCTTGGGCCACAGCTTTGCTGATTCCACACTCACCCAGGCACAATAGAGACAACCACAAAACATGGATCGCTTTGTAGCTCCTCACAGGCAGCCCAGGGCCAGTCACAGGCAGCTTCTGACATTGACCTGCACTGGAGACTCTCCCAAGAGGCCCCAGAACCAACACACCCTTCGGGATTCAGACCACGTCAAAGCACAACCCAAATAGCTCCACAAGCCACACACCCAAAGGCACCAGACCCCATGGACCAGACCCCATGGAGGCAAATCCCACTTCAAGTGGTCAGCCTCCACGCAGCAGTTAGTACAGTGTGGTTGGGGTCAGTTCTCACAGGCAGCCACCCTGAGGTGGCCAAAAACAATAGACTCAACTACAACAGCAGGGCTCACATAATCCACACAAGGGACATTCCTGGACTGAGCCCCATAGAACCTACTACCTAGACTGGGAGACATAGCAGATCTACCCAATACACAGAAACAAATGCAGAGAGGCACTCAAAATGGGGAGACACCTAGACTGGGAGACATAGCAGATCTACCCAATACAAAGAAACAAATACAGAGAGGCACTCAAAATGGGGAGACAAAGAAGCATACCCCAATTAAAGAACAGGAGAAATCCACAGGAAAAAAAAATGAATTAGAGACAACCTACCAGAAACAGAGTTCAAAACACTGGTCATAAGGATGCTCAAGGAACTTGGGGGGAAATGGATTAACTTAATGAGAACTATAACAAGTACATAGTAAGCATAAAAAACATGAAAAAGAACCAGTCAGAAATGAAGAATAAAATATCTGAAATGAAGAATATACCAGAAGGAATGAACAACAGGTTAGATGAAGTGGGGATCTGCTCAGCAATTTCAAAGACAAGGTAGCAGAAAACACCCCAATGAGAGCAGCAAAATCAAAAAGGAATTTTAAAAAATGAGGATAGCTTAAGGGACCTCTGGGACAACATGAGCATCTGCATTGTAGGGGTACCATCAGGAGAAAGAGATAGCAAGCGATTGAGAACTTCCTTGAAAAATGACTGAAAATTTCCCTCCTGGTGAAGGAAAAAAAGACACAAGTTCAGGAAGCGCAGAGAGTCCCAAACAAGATGAACCTAGAGGCCCACACCAAGACACATCATAATTAAAATGCCAAAGGTTAAAGAGATAATTTTAAAAGCAGCAAGAGAAAACGTTAGTTACCTACAAGGGAGCTCTCATGAGACTATGAGCTGATTTCTCAACAGAAAATTTGCACAAAGTATTTGAAGTGATAAAAAGCAAGGACCTATATACAACCAAGAGTTCTTTACCTAACAAGGCTCCCATTTAAAACTGAACGAGAAAAAAAGAGCTTCCCAGACAAGAAAAGGTAACAGAGTTCATCACCACCAAACCACTATTACAAGCAATGTTAAAGGGACTTCTTTAAGAAGAAAGAAAAAACAGAGGAACATACATATCTATCCTATATAATAAAAGGGTAATATGCAAGTTGACCCTAAGGGCAGAATGACCAGTTGCTATGCTGTGCACTGACCACCAAGGGGCAGATGCTCAATGTAGAAGCTGCCCCCTGGTGGTCAATATGCTCCCACAGGGAGAGATCCATTCAGCCACAAGCCGGGCTGACGCTGCAAGCGCAGTGTCGGTGCGGGAGTTGGACGTCCCCCAAGGGCTCCCTGGCTGCCAGAGGGATGTTTGACTGCCAGCTTAGGCCCAATCTCCTGGGGAGCAGGCCTAAGCTGGGAGGTGGACATCTCCCGAGGGCTCCTGGACTGCGAGAGGGTGCAGGCCAGGCTGAGGGACCCCCCCTCTCTGAGTGCACAAATTTTCATGCACCAGGCCTCTACTATATAATAATAGAAGTGTAATATGCTCATTAGACAAGACATCCTTCCACATGCTCAATGCAGGAGCTGCCCCCTGGTGGTCAGCGTGCTCCCACAGTGGGAGTGCCGCTCAGCTGATTGACCCATCCTGGCAGCCCACCAGCCCAGTGGCAGCCATTTACTCCCTCAGTAGTCCTGCAGGTCCAATCTCTGGAGAACGAGCCAGGCCCCAACAGACCAGCACCACCAGACCAGCACCACCAGACCAGCACCACCAGACCAGCACCACCAGACTGGCACTGCCGGACTGGTACCGCCAGCATGATCCCAACAGCACCACTGGCCTCCTGGAAGTTGGCTTGGGCACCATGGCTGCTTCCCCTCCCTAGACGCTCTGCAAGGAAGAAACAATATAAAAGTGGCTGCCAGGTGGCTCCTGACAACTGGCACGAACATCAGCGGAATGGATCCGGATCCCGGGCCAGCAAGGGCATCCCACCTACTGCCAGGATGGCCAATCGCCTCCCAGGCCCCGGGCCCCAGCCCCCGCAAGACGGGCACCAGATGCAGGGCTCATGGCTGGCTGGCAAGCGCTGCTGCGGCGGTGCAAGCCTCTCCCAATCAGGACTGACTGGGTGTGAGCTCCTGGCAGGCAGGAGCGGCAGGTGGCGTTGGACAGCCGGTTTTGGCCCAATCCCCGTGGGCCACACCAAGGGACCCCACCAGTGTGCGAGTTCGTGCACCGGGCCTCTAGTGAATAATAAAATGGCAATAAATACATACCTATCAACAGTCACTTAAAATGTAAATAGATTTAATGCTTCAATCAAAAGATACAGGCAGCTAAATGGATAAGAAAACAAGATATGTATATGCTGTCCAAAAGAGACCCACTTCAGATTGAAAATAAATTTGGCAAAATAGCAGGATTCAAAATCAATATTCAGAACTCGGTTTCATTTTTATACACTAATAATAAACTCTCAGAAAGGAAAACTAAGATAATAATCGCATTTACAATGGCCTCATACAAACAAACTACCTAGGAATAAATTTAACCAAGGAGTTAAAGACTTATACTCAGAATTTTATAAGACTGAAGAAAGAAATTGAAGAAGATATAAATGGAAGTATATACCATGCTCATGGATAGGAAAAATTAACATAATTTAAATGTCCTTGCTACCCAGAGCAATCTATAGATTCAATGCAATTTCTATCAAAATATCAATGGCATTTTTCCCAGAACTAGAACAAATAATCAAAAAAATTATGTGGAACCACAGAAGACCCCAACTAGCCACAGCAATCTTGAGAAAGAGGCACAAACTTGGAGGTATCACACTACATAATACTAGTCTATAGTAATCAAAACAGCATAGTGTTGGCATAAAGACAGACATATATATATATATATATATCAATGAACCACAGAGAATGCAGAACCCAGAAATAAACCCATACCTTTGTGTTCAATTAATATTTGACAAAGGAGGCTAGAACATGCAAATGAGTTAAGATGGTCAATAAGTGGCTTTGGGAAAATTGGACAGATACATAAAAAATAAAATGAAACTAGACCATCTTCTTACCCTATATGCAAGAATAAACTCAAAATGGCTACCATAAAAGTTTTAGAAGAACTGCCATAAAGGGAACTATCAGAAAGGGAAACTAAGGAAGTAGAATCTCTGATATTTCTCTTAGCAATATATTTTTCTGATATGTCTCCTTGGGCAAGAGAAGCAAAAGAAAAAAAATAAACAAATGGTACTACATCAAACCAAAAAGTTTTCGCACAGCAAAGGAAACCATCAACAAAACAAAAAGACAACTGCTCTAACCATTTTTGGATAGAGCGTCGGCCTGCGGACTGAAAGGTCCCAGGTTCGATTCCGGTCAAGGGCATGTACCTTGGTTGCGGGCACATCCCCAGCAGGAGGTGTGCAGGAGGCAGCTGATCAATGTTTCTCTCTCATCATCAATGTTTCTAACTCTCTATCCCTCTCCCTTCCTCTCTGTAAAAAACCAATAAAATATATTTAAAACAAAACAAACAAACAAACAAAACACACAAAAAGACAACCTACTTAATGGGAAAAGATATTTGCCAGTGATACATCAGGTAAGGGGTTAATATACCAAAATTTATAAAGAATTCATACAACTCAACACTGAAAAAGAAAACCTGATTAAAAAATGGGCAGAGCTATATAATCCATCTCCTGGAAGCCATCAGGAGCCAGGTCTTTGAGCATGAGTCATACCCTTTCCCATGACTCTGGCATGGGGCCATTTCCATAATAAATCCTTACTTTCTTGGCTGCAAAAAAAAAAAAGGGCAGAGGATGCCCTGACCTGGTTGTTCAGTTGGTTGGAGTGTTATCCCAGACTCCATAAGGTTGCAGGTTTGATCCCTCATCTGGTCTTGTATGGGTGGCAACCAATTGATGTTTCTCTCTCACATTGATGTTTCCCTCTTTCTCTCTCTTCCTCTCTCTCTAAAATCAATAAAAACATATCCTCAGGTGAGGATAAAAAAATAAATAATGGCCTGGGACCTGAATAGACACTTCTAAAAAGAGGACATGCAGATGCCCAATAGACATATGAAAAGATGCTCAATGTCACTCATCAGAGAAATGCAAATTAAAACTCATACCCTTTCCCATGACTCTGGCATGGGGCCATTTCCATAATAAATCCTTACTTTCTTGGCTGCAAAAAAAAAAAAGGGCAGAGGATGCCCTGACCTGGTTGTTCAGTTGGTTGGAGTGTTATCCCAGACTCCATAAGGTTGCAGGTTTGATCCCTCATCTGGTCTTGTATGGGTGGCAACCAATTGATGTTTCTCTCTCACATTGATGTTTCCCTCTTTCTCTCTCTTCCTCTCTCTCTAAAATCAATAAAAACATATCCTCAGGTGAGGATAAAAAAATAAATAATGGCCTGGGACCTGAATAGACACTTCTAAAAAGAGGACATGCAGATGCCCAATAGACATATGAAAAGATGCTCAATGTCACTCATCAGAGAAATGCAAATTAAAACCAAAATGGCTATCATCAATAAATCAACAAACAACAAGAGTTGGTGAGGATGTGGAGAAAAGGGAACCCTCATGCACTGTTGGTGGGAATGAAGATTGGTGCAGCCACTTTGGAAAACAGTATGAAGTTACCTCAAAAAATTAAAAATGAAACTGCTCTATGACCTAACAATTCCACTTCTGGGCATATATAAAAAAACAAAACAAAAAAACCCCCCAAAAAACCCAAAACACTAATTTAAAAGAATATAAACACCACTGTGTTCATTGCAGCATTATTTACAATAGCCAAGATATGGAAGCAACCCAGCATCCATCAAAGGACAAGTGGCTAAAGAAGAGGTGGTACATATATATAAGGTAATATGACTCGGCCATAAAGAAAAAAAGGAATCTCACCATTTGGATCTAGAGGGTATGCTAAGTGAATGCAAATTAAAACCAAAATGGCTATCATCAATAAATCAACAAACAACAAGAGTTGGTGAGGATGTGGAGAAAAGGGAACCCTCATGCACTTGGGATGGGAATGAAGATTGGTGCAGCCACTTTGGAAAACAGTATGAAGTTACCTCAAAAAATTAAAAATGAAACTGCTCTATGACCTAACAATTCCACTTCTGGGCATATATAAAAAAACAAAACAAAAAAACCCCCCAAAAAACCCAAAACACTAATTTAAAAGAATATAAACACCACTGTGTTCATTGCAGCATTATTTACAATAGCCAAGATATGGAAGCAACCCAGCATCCATCAAAGGACAAGTGGCTAAAGAAGAGGTGGTACATATATATAAGGTAATATGACTCGGCCATAAAGAAAAAAAGGAATCTCACCATTTGGATCTAGAGGGTATTATGCTAAGTGAAAAAGTCAGTCAGAAAAAGACAAATACAGAACAGGATAAATGAACAAACAATATAGAAACAGATTCATAGATACGGAGAACAGATTGCTAGTTGTCAGGGAAGAGGTAGGTTGAGAGGACTGAGTAGAAAGGTGAAGGATGTGGGGTTAGCCATGACCAGCATGGCTAGAGAGTGAATGAGACCTGAGTAGGGGTGATTGGGGATTGAGAAAAAGAAAGAGACAGACACAGAGACAGTAAGCAAAGCTGGGACCAGGTGGGACACTGTTCTCAGATAGAGAGACAGTGACTCAGAGCTAGTGCAGCGCATTTATTATATACAGCTTGATACCAGGAAGTTTTACTAGAGTTTAAGACAAAGGAAATTATGTGAAATCATGCTTTAAAGATCAGGCTGCATTCTTCATTCTTGTGGCTTCTCATAATTGTCAGGCCTGGCTGGACCCAGATAATTGCATCTGCCTCAGTGCCTGAGTGAACCAGATAATGGCACCCACCCCCTGGTGCCTGAGCTAAAGGTCAGGACTGACAACATTCCTGCCTTTGGCGAGGTATGTTTCCAGGACATGGCTCTGCCTTTGCTGCTAGATTCAGCTGACAACCTTTGCTCAGGTGCTCTCCCAGGCACTCTCTACAGAAGGGATTAAGAAGTACAAATTGGTAGTTACAAAGCAGTTGTGGGGATGTATATTACTGCACAGGGAATACAGTCAATAATCTATATAAAAAAGCCTAAGCGACCATCCGACCGGTAGCTATGATGCAAAGTGACCACTAGGGGGCAGACACTCAACACAGGAACTGCCAAGCTGCGGTGACTTGGCAGTTGGGGTTCTCGGGTGACACACCTGGAACCAGAGAGGAAGGAGCCCGATTCCAGGGTGCATCACCCAAGAACCGCCCTCTTGCAATCTGGGACCCCTTGGGGGATGTCAGAGAACTGGATTTGGCCCGATCCTCACAGGCCAGGCTGAGGGACCCCACTTTCCAGAGGGGCCCCACTCACTCCGCAGATGCCCTTTGAGCCCCAGTGTCGCCCCAGGTGCGGCTGGCCGGAGAGGGACTATGGGAGGCTGGCTCCAGGGCATGCCCAGCCCTCTTTGGGACCAGGTGGGACACTGTTCTCAGATAGAGAGACAGTGACTCAGAGCTAGTGCAGCGCATTTATTATATACAGCTTGATACCAGGAAGTTTTACTAGAGTTTAAGACAAAGGAAATTATGTGAAATCATGCTTTAAAGATCAGGCTGCATTCTTCATTCTTGTGGCTTCGTGCACTGGGCCTCTAGTATTGTAATAACTATGTAATAACTAAAATGTCAGGAGGGGCGTCTTGCAAATATGACTGTCTAACCACTATGCTGTACACCTGAAACTAATACAAAATAACATTGAATGGAAACTGTCGTTGAAAAACAAAATTTAAAAAGACTACATTGATGTCAACCTTCTAATCAAAAGAAAAAGAATTATGAGGGCAAAAAGGGGGGAAGAGAGGTAAGCTGCAATCAGAGTCAAAGCCAGCTGGATAGAGAAGGAGAAGGAGGGAGGGAAGGGCATCCCCATGGGAAGAGCAACAGGAAGTCAGAGACACGAGCAGCAGCATGGAGTGTGGAGGGATAGGCTGTCTGGGTTTTAGAGCGTAGATTGTGGGCAGGGCAGCAGAGGAGGCTGGATGATGAATAAAGACCAGTCCGGGGAAGACCTTGACCAAATCATGCTTTAAAGATCAGGCTGCATTCTTCATTCTTGTGGCTTCTCATAATTGTCAGGCCTGGACCCAGATAATTGCATCTGCCTTGGCGCCTGAGTGAACCAGATAATGGCACCCACCCCCTGGTGCCTGAGCTAAAGGTCAGGACTGACAACATTCCTGCCTTTGGCGAGGTATGTTTCCAGGACATGGCTCTGCCTTCGCTGCTAGATTCAGCTGACAACCTTTGCTCAGGTGCTCTCCCAGGCACTCTCTACAGAAGGGATGAAGAAGTACAAATTGGTAGTTACAAAGCAGTTGTGAGGATGTATATTACTGCACAGGGAATATAGTCAATAATCTATATAAAAAAAGCCTAAGCAACCATCCGACCGGTAGCTGTGATGCAAAGTGACCAACAGGGGGCAGACACTAAACACAGGAACTGCCGAGCTGCGGTGACTTGGCAGCTATGGTTCTCGGCGGGGAAGACCTTGACCACTGTGAGGGAGTTTGGACTTTATCCAGTGGAGGGAAGCAGTGGGTTCCAGGAGACAGTGTTGAAGTATTGGGTGTTGAGATTTACCTCCGGTGTCCAAGAATATGGCCAAGAATATGTTTAACATAAAATTAAATCAAGACCCGATTTTGAGAATATAAAACCTCCTACTTTTAAGACAAACTTGAAATCAGAGCATTATCATGCTTCTAGATCTCCTAGATGGATACTTTGTCACTTGGTAGCACCAGAGAGAAGGAAAGAAAAAGACAAAAAGGAGTCTTTTGGCTTCTTTGCCTAGAAATAAATCTCTCTCTAGCAAAGGATTTGTTGGAAACAAACAAAATAAAAAGGCAGAAACTGCTGGCTGTAAGTAATCCCTCCCAGAAAAGGAGAGGTCAGCAGGTCCCCTGCCCCTTGCCCACATGGAGGCTGAGTCCATCAGATTGATTCTCCTTTGGTTTTCTTTGCAGGTGAAGCCTTATTGGAAAGTAACACCATAATCGACCATGTCTATTGTTCCCCATCCCTGCGCTGTGTTCAGACTGCACACAACATCTTGAAAGGTAAGACTTGGTAAAGGTCAACTAGTCCCCATCCCTCTGTCTCCAGGCAGATTCCTAGACTCATGGGATATTAGCCACGTCAAAGCTTCAACTTTGGAATTCTTAGCGATGATTCTTTTGGAAGATGTCTCTATAAAAGTCCCCAAACCATGTGCTGCCAGCATAAAGTGTGATGTAAGGATGGATACAAGTAATTTTTTTGAAAATGTTTGTCTTGGGTGAACGGCAGGCATGTAAAGTATTGTCGTCTGGCAATTGCTTAGAGCCTGCAGCGCCCTGAACGGGGCCACTCCCCCACGGAGCTATTCCTCCTGCTCCCAGGAGCAATGCTCCTGGTGCCTGCAAACCTCAGTCATCTGGTTTCTTCACTGGCATGTAAAAGCACCATTGCTATACAGGTGCTCAGCGTTCACCCTGAAATCCTAGGAGCTTGAGTTCCAGGGATGGCCATTCTCATTTCACTGGAAAGAAAACTAGAAGAAACCACGTGGGGCTGTTTACTTACACCAAACAAAGGAACGAGCCAGAAATAGCTGCGCCTACAAGTAATTTACAGTGTATTAGACTCCTACTCATTAGTCTTAAGTAAACCAAACTTGGCTTAAGGCAATATAAAGAGAGTTAATAGGGGCCAATTCCCACTCTGAGGGTAATTACACAAGCAATAAAACACGAACTTGTGTGCTGGCATTGTGAATATTCAACATTGGATACTCTGATAGAGAAAGTGAATTTACATGATATTCAAATAAAGTGAAAGCTACTGTAGGCTAGTGGATGCTAAGAGAATCTCTGAAGTTTCTTCATAAGACAGTGTGGGCACTTACTTATGAAAAGGAATCGTAGTAGTCACAGAACTGTGTAAGTTATGGGGATAATGACTTGTGTTTTTTTCTAAACCACATGCCACTTCAAACTAGCATACGTCCATTCTGGTGGAGTGGCCCAGTATTCAACTCATACATTTGTAACTCCAGAAATTAACCACCTGGTCCAAACCCACATGCGTCCACTTTATTTTGCTCTATAATAGTATCTGGTTGAAAAGAGAATGGAAGGTTGACCAGAATTTTTATAACAATTTGTCCCCCCTTTGCTTTTTCTCTGAGAACATAGTGGCATTTCCTTCACCTTCATTTTATTTTACCTCAAGGTTTACAACAAGAAAATCACTTGAAGATCCGTGTGGAGCCTGGCTTATTTGAGTGGACAAAGTGGGTCGCTGGGAACACGTTACCTGCCTGGATACCTCCGTCAGAGCTGGCTGCAGCCAACCTGAGTGTTGATACAACCTACAGGTAACGCCGACGCTGCTGCTTCCTGAGCCCACCGTGCAAGTCCTTTCTACAGCAGCCGGCTCCTCAGGGAGATGAAGGACCGGACAGAGCCCACAGGCAGTTACCCACGTTGCTGGCGGCCAGGCTGTGATATCAAACACCCAAACTGGAGGAAGCCAGAGCCCTCCTGTATTCAGCTTCCTTTAGATTATATCCCCCCATGCACAGTGGATTTTCCTGACTGTATTCTACCTCTTTCAGGGAATAATAAAACCAGTTTGTGTCCCAGGGCCAGGCACCAGCCAATGAGGAGACAGTTCCAGAAGCTTGTTGGGAGATAAGGGAAGTGACCATGTCTTAAGTTGTCAAATTTAATTTTTCAAAACAGTTTTTATTGATTTGAGAGAGAGGAAGAGAAACATGTGAGAGAAACATCGATCAGTTGCCTCCCGCAAGTACCCTGACCAGGAACAGAACCCGCCACCTTTTGGTGTGTCAGACAACCAACTGGGCCACACCGGCCAGGGCTCAAAGCATTTTTAATTCCCTTTATCATTTATTATTGCCATCATCCCAGAATAAAGACAAGCCACTTTTATATATAAGAGAATGCAGTGGCTTTGCCTAAAGTTGTATGTCTAGTGGGAACGTATCAGTAATAATCACAACAACTAGCCTTTATTGATCATTCTCTGCACGGGAAGGACTGTGTAAGCTCCTTTACAGTCTTCTCGTCCTCAGGCCTTGGCTTTTCTCCATTTAACCCAGTGGTTCTCAACCTTCTGGCCCTTTACATACAGTTCCTCATGTTGTGCTTTTAAATACAGTTCCTCATGTTGTGACCCAACCATAAAATTATTTTCGTTGCTACTTCATAACTGTAATGTTGCTACTGTTATGAATCGTAATGTAAATATTTGATATGCAGGATGGTCTTAGGCGACCCCTGTGAAAGGGTCATTCGACCGCCAAAGGGGTTGCCACCCACAGGTTGAGAACCGCTGATTTAACCAAACTGTGCTGAGATTAAAAGTAAGTGTTTGTACATTGATCACAAGTGAATAACCCAGATGTAAACAATTCAGAATTAACCAATAATGATATAGTTACATTAACTCTCAGAAATTCACTCAGACATTTGCAAAATGTCTTTGAGGAGGGACACATACATAGTCACTACTGTTATGGTGGGAAATTAAGTTCATACTTCATAGGGCAGAATTTAGAACAAGTGACCAATATAAGCAGAGATTTCTTCCCTGTGATATCCTTTGACCTTGCATTTCAAATACCTACCCAAACCACAAATTAAGCCATATGAGTTTCTGGCTAAGGTAGGATAAAACATCTTTTTTCCCCATGCTCATGTTCCTGCTCTGCAAATAAGATCTCATAGAACCCCATAAATAATTAATGTGCCTACTTCTTGCTTAGAGGAATTCGCATTCCTTAAAAATCAAATCAAATCAATCAGATCCCTTACTAATATCCTTCAAATTTTGTCCTGTCCACACTATGGCCACTGGTTTTTTATTCTTTGAGGAAAACAGCAATAAGCTGTTGTCTCATGCCAACAGTCATCATCTTTCTGGCCCGGAAAGAGGGTGAATTGCTGCCAACGTTGGTAAAACAATTTCCTCGCCCACCACCCAGCACCTCTGAGGTCCACTTAGGCCACCTCTGTTCTCAGCTTTCCCTTAAGTGAGTCCTGCAGCTCTTCCCAAGCTTCTTTACAGATATCTCCAGGATCATTCTATCTGCGAGTCTGAATGCATGCAGACACCCCCAGGCACACAGACCTCACAGCCCATTAGTAGTACAAGCCGAATGATGACTGCCAGGAACCCGGGAGTCAGAACAGGGTCTTTATTCCAGATTTTCTCTTCCTCTACAGAAAATGAAAATTCAATCATTTTGTGTTTAAGAGGGGAAAAAGGTTCAGCCTCTAATTTTATAAATCAATTGTGAAAGTCAATAATTTATCACATGCTTTAGCATGTGAGAGTTACCACCTCGGGTTAAATTTTCTCTGAAATTAGTTATGCAAAGGATTGGGCCTTTAGAAGCAAGCAGTGGTACAGATGATTGAAGAAACATAGTGATAGGCAAGGACTGACAGCGTGTTACAGGTAAAGCAGGTACTGTTTGAAGAGCCCTGTCACCTTAGAGCAGGATGAGGCAGGGCTGGGAGGCAGGTTAAGGGAAACTAGCCAGGCTGGTCACTGATCTCCAGCGTCACATCACCTCCAGGCAGCAGACCTCACCTGGGCGCGGGGGCAGAAAGCATCTCCAGTCTTAGGGAGCTGGACCCAGAGGAGCAAGGCAGACAAAATATATACAGCAGTGGATGGAGCTTCAGAATAAGGTCTTGACTGGGTGTGTTAGGAAATAGTGGGGGGGTGGGGACCATGGATCCAGAGTGTTATAGGGGCGATGACTCAAACTTTGTTGTGGGGCTCAAGGCAGAAGCCTCGCCCAAGCAAGGTGAGGAGGCGAGCGTTTGTTGGAGAGAATCATGTTCCAGGGATGGTGCCTGAGCACCCAGAGCTCCGGGTTCCAGGTCTCGTTGGTGGTTGGCGGTCACCTGACACTGAGTATATGTGTCCTGCAGGTGTGGCTAGAGCATGACACATGCTGCTGACAGGGTGGGAAATCTTTGACTGTCCCATGCCCATCAGGACTGGTGGCTCAAACATGGAGGCCCTTCATAGGTCCGACTTCAAGTCAAGAAATGCCAAAGGCAAGAGCTGGCCAGGAGGAACTGGATCCCAGCAGCCACTTGCTCTTTACTTACAATGTGGTTTCACTCTTTAAATGACTGTCTGGACCATACAAAGAGGCCTTTTCTCCTGGGGGAAGGGAAGTGCAAGACCAGGACTTGATGAGCGGTTGGGGTGGTGAGAAAGAGTTTGCTCCAGAGCAATGAGGTGCATCCTAATGAGTGGTCACCATGTCTCTCCCCAGCCCTCAGGGTGTTTTGAGATTCAGAGGCTATTTCCTAGAAGTATGAGGTCAGGTTCTTTCAAATGGAACAACAGTGTTTCTCTCTGGACAGTAAACCCAAGTGCACAGAGGGGCAGCCTTGAGGAGGACACCATCAAAAATTTATATGGTCCAGAGTGGAGGACAAGGTCACAGGCTTTGATCTCAGGCCCCCGTTCAAACCTAAGCTCTGAAGAGTTGCTAATGGCATAAACATAGGCAAGTCATCTGCAGCCTTTCTGAGGCTCAAAAAATAGAACTATAGATTAATATTCCTGATGAATATAGATTTAAAAATTCTGAACAAAATATTAACAAACCAAATTCAACAGCATATTAAAAGGATCCTACATTACCACCAAGTGGGATTTATCCCTGTGAGGCAAGGGTGGTTCAGCACACAAACTCAATTAACATGATACACAGACACCCCTTTAGTTGGGTAAAAGATAAGTGTGACTTTATCATCTCAATAGATTCAGGGGGGGAAATTAGACAAAATACACCATCTTTTCATGATAAAAATACTCAACAAATTTGGTATAAAAGAAACATAACAGTATAAAGGCCACATATGACAAGCCCACAGCTAACATCAGACCCAATGGTGAAAGGTTGAAAGCTTTTTTTCCAATATTAAGAACAAGATAAGGATGCCAACTTTTCCCACTATGATTATAATACTGGAAGTCCTAGCCAGAGAAATCAGGCAAGAAAAAGAAATAAAAGTCATCCCAATTGAAAAGGAAGAAGAAAAATTGTCTTTGTTAGAAAATGATAGGATATATTGAAAATCCTAGAGATCCTCATAAAGCTGTCAGAACTAATCAACAAATTCAGTAAAGTTGCAGGATACAAAATCAACTTACAGAAATCAATTTTTTTAAGTACTAACAATGACACATCTGAAAATAAAATAAAATAGGCCCATCACAATAGCATCAACAATATAATACTTAGGAATTAATTTAACAAATGAGGTAAAATATCTGTACACTGGAAACTACAAGACTTTGATGAAAGAAACTGAAGACACAAATATACCCCATGCTCATCAATTGAAAGAGTTAATCTTGTTAAACTCTCCATACCACCCAAAGGCATCTATAGATTAAATGCAATCCCTATAAAAATTCCAATGATGTTTTTCACACAAATACTGTATAGAGAGAACCCTAAAGATTTCATCACAAAAAAAAAATCCTAAAATGTATATGGAATCACAAAAGGAGCATCACACTTCTGATTTCAAAGTATACTACAAAGCTATACTAATAAAAACAGTATACTACTGGCATAAAAACAGACACATAACCCCATGGGACAGACTTCAAAGCCCAGATAGGGAGAGATAGGTTTTTATTAATTCTTGCTGGCTGCAAGCCACTCTGCTGATGTAAGGGTCCGGTCCGTCCTTTGTTCTTCCTAGCACAGTGGTTCTCAACCTTCCGAATGCCGCGACCCTTTAATACAGTTCCTCATGTTGTGGTGACCCCCAACCATGAAATTATTTTCGTTGCTACTTCATAACTATAATTTTGCTACTGTTATGAATCGTAATGTAAATATCTGATATGCAGGATGTATTTTCATTGTTACAAATTGAACATAATTAAAGCATAGTGATTAATCACAAAAACAATATATAATTATATATGTGTTTTCCGATGGTCTTAGGTGACCCCTGTGAAAGGGTCATTCGACCCCCAAAGGGGTCGCGACCCACAGGTTGAGAACCGCTGGTCTAGAGCGAGTAGGGGGACCATTTTAGGGATAGGAGAGATCTGCGCAGTTAGAAGCACTATGACGGTAAACAAATGTGATCTGAAGAGAAATGCTGTAAATTGCCCTGGAGCCAGAGGTCTGTAATGAGCTCCAACAAAGCTTGTACTGTTTGGATGGATAGTCTGCCCCAGGCAGGGGAATGCTAACAATCTACAGGAATGTGGAAGCCTGGCTATATAATTTATTAGTCATTTGGCTGATATGTGAGAGGGGCTATTTTTCTCAGGAAGGCTAGTGGGAGGGTAGGTTATTCTAGAGGCAAGGTGTTTTTTTTGTTTGTTGTCGGTGTGTTTTTTTCCAGTCCTGCCCCTTGCTATGCGTCTGGAGCTTTCTGGTCTGGTGAGTGTTTACATATGTATCTGGCCTATTATCCTTGCTCTGGGGGTCAGAGGGACGATGAGGGCTGGGCACAAAAGGAGGTTGTGATGGTGTTTAGGGGTGGTATTTTCTGAGTACAAGTGGGGCTTGTAACCTGGTGGAGACAAACTGTTTTAGACATTTTAGTGTTACTGGGGTAAAAGTTAGAGCAGTAAGAGTTATGACAAATGGTCTGGTGGAAGGAAAGAGACATTAGTTTGGAGGGTTGTAGTCTAATATACCAAAATGAGTTTTATTCTTAAATTATTTATTTTTAAGTGTCCTTGGTTTAGGGAAGATAGGATTTACTAGGTGGCTATGGACTGCTGTTTTATTATTTCAGTTTTTCTATTCTGCTTGTCCTGGCTTACTGGTTTGTGTTATTTATATAATTTTTAAATATTCTTCTGTACAAACCTTTTATAATTTTCATAACCATTTTTATAATTTTAATTCACTTTCTTTTTTTTCTTTAAAAATGCATGTCCATGCCTTCTATTATTAAAACCATACAATTTTTTAATCTTAATTTTCCAATGATAATTAAAAGTAAACAGCCAGCATTTCTTAGGTTGACATTTATGAACATTCTCACTTTTAAGAAATATATCTTTAACAAAGCACTAGACACTATATTAACAATTCTAAATTTACTTTGTAGATTTCCTGTAATAAAAGCTAAAATCAGGCGAATTTAAAACTTGTTGGAATATTTAGATGTCTAGCAATGTTTCAAAGTTTTAGAGTTGCCAAAGACTTTGGAAAATTATGTATAGGCAATGAGGCTGGAGAAAAGGCAGGGTGAGAAGGGAGTAGGCCTATCAGTCTGTTCCCAAGCCTCTCGCTGCTTGGATTTAAAACTATCACATTTTCCCTTAGAGATAACATGCTAAGGTTTGGGTGATAATGAGTTCAGCTTCTGATAATAGCCGGACTGTTAAGTAAGCATTTGTAGTTTTGTAATAAAAGTTGTTCTTCTTTGGAAAAAAGGGTGTGTGTAAGAAGGTGCTGAGGTCGGAGAAGTTTTCAGAGCATTAAAAGGGTGAGAATGCTGGCCTAGGGATCTAAAGGCTCAGTGAGGAGTCCTTCGCCATGTCATGTTATGGAGGAGCTTTGTAAGAAAACTGAAGTTGGGAACTCAGAGGTGAGAGTACCTAGTGAGCCCGAGAAAGGAGAGTATTTCTTGTTTAGAGGAGGGGAGAGTGATGGAGGAGATAAGGCATTTACAGTCTAAGGAGTGGCATGGCTTTGTGGGGTGAGAGTGAAACTGAAGTAGGTGAATGTTGTTTGGGACAACTGGGCTTTATGAGGGATGGCTGTACCGTTCCAGTCAGGCAAGAAGAGTGGATAAGGGTTATTTAGTAAAATGTAGTGTAGAGGTGAGGTGGCTACTGACTATGAGACTAATCTGTCCACCCCCATAATAGAGACTGAGGAGGGGACAAGGGTCCCAGGGAATTCGGGGAGGGCAGAATAAGTGGCCCCAGTGTTGATTAAAAAGGAGATTGGCTTACCTGCCACCACAGTCATTACCCGAGGCTCTGCCCTGGTGATGTAAGTCTGTGGGGCCCTGTCTGTGGGCAGCTTCAGTCTTTGGTGGCCAATCCCAGGAGGTCTGGGAGCTCCAAACTGGATCCAGAGGGCGGCCGTGCTGAGGTCCGACCTGGAGGGGCCAGACTACAGCCTGATTTCCAGTGGCCTTCCCTCCCGCACCTTGGGCAGGGCCCAGGCGGGGGTCTCGGGTTTGGGCAGGACTTGGCTCGTGTCCTCTTGTTGCATTTGAAGCAGGGCCCGGAGGAAGCTTAGCCCCTGACTTACCTGCAGTTGGAGGACCGGCACTTCGTTTGGGGTCGTGAGAGCAGTGGCTAGGAGCTGAAAGGCCTTCGTCTGGGCTTCAGCCTTAGCCTGATCTCATCTTTGTTTTTAGGTTTGGGTCTCCTTGTCTCTATTATTAAAGACCTTAAAGGTCATGTTTAAAAGGTCTCATTGGGGGGTTTGTCCCCTCTGGGCTTGTAAGGTCAAAATTGATGTATTTTTCTATGGCCTGTGTAAGGCGAGAGAGGAAGACTGCGGATTTTCATGTCTTTCCTGGGTGACCTCTGCTAATCCTATATAATAAAAGGCCAGACCATAAGCGTAATGACTGGAATGACCGCTCAACCAGTCGCTATGATGTGGGGGGCAGGCGAGGGGAACCAGCTGGCTTGCGGCTGTGGCGGTGGGGCGGACGAGGGCCTGTGAGGGGAACCGGGTAGCTGGCTTGCAGTGGCAGGGTGGGACAAGGGCCTGCGAGGGGAACTGGCTGGCTTGTGGCGGTGGTGGCAGGTGGGACGAGGTCCTGCAAGGGGAACCAGCTGGCTGGCAGCAGCAGTGGTGGCCAGGGACTGGCGAGCGGGCGGAAAACGGCCCTGATCGCAGGCTAGGCCTAGGGACCCTAACCACTGGGCCCCTAGTTTTTAAAATAATTAACTGCTTTGTGGGCTGCTTCCTCAGTCCTTCTTGGCAGAGAACCATGTGGTCTTGAGACCTGCCACCTTCCTGCCCTTCCTGATAGATTTACAGTGGGTCCCTGTCAGGGACAGCATCCGCTCTGACTGGGAGGGCAGGGGCCTGCCGGTGGAGGGTATTCACATGGCTGTGGGCATGAAGCCAGATTTGGTGCTGGCGATTTCCTGAAAGGGGCACTTTCAGGCTAGTGCCGGAGTGGGGGGAGGAAGAGAGCCAAAAACTGCTCTGGAGCGGGTGTGAGACCGGGTGGTGGGATCCGCTGGGTAGGGGGGCGGGCTCTCAGGCTGCTGAGACAGAGAGGCTGGGGGGCGGGGGGATGGTCGGCGAGATCAAAAGTAGTGAAGGAGGAGGAGGATTTGAGATCCTCTGGCTTAGAGTGAAGAAGGAAACTCTGTGAGGGAGAGCAGCTGTGACAGAGAGAAGGACGTGTCCTGAGTATGAAAAAAGCCTGGATATACAGCAGTGGTTCTCAACCTTCCTAACGCCGCTACCCTTTAATACAGTTCCTCATGTTGTGGTGACCCCCAATTTCATTGTTACAAATTGAACATAATTAAAGCATAGTGATTAATCACAAAACAATATGTAATTATATATGTGTTTTCCGATGGTCTTAGGCGACCCCTGTGAATGGGTCGTTCGACCCCCAAAGGGGTCGAGACCCACATGTTGAGAACCTCTGATGTACAGGATCTCAGACCGCTTACCCTGCCTGTGGCCCAACTCCTTACAGCAGAGTATGACTTGGCCTTAAAATAAAAAGCATGAAATCTTACCATTTGTTACATCATAGATGGACACAGAGAGTATTATGTTAAGTAAAGTAAGCCAGTCAGAAAAAAGACAAATACCACGTAATTTCACCTACATGTGAAATCTGAAGAACAGAATAAATGAACAAACAAAACTGAAACAGACTCATGGACACAGAGACCACGATGGTTGCCAGAGGGGAGATGGATTGGGGGCCTGGGTGAGAGGTGAAGGGATCAGGAAGTACAAATTGGTATTTACAGAGCAGCCCTGGGGGTATAAGACAGCACAGGGAATATAGTCAACAACACATAATAGCTACGTACGGTGCCAGGAGGGTCCAGGAAATATCGGGCAGCCACTTTGTAAAATATGTGATTGTCTAACCACTACGCTGTACACCTGAAACTCATACAAAATAATACTATAAATGTAAACTGTCATTGAAAAATGAAATTTAGGTTTAAAAATGACGGGAGGACTGAATAGGTATTTTTTCAAAGAAGACATACAAATGGCCCACAAGTACATGACAAGATGCTTAACATCACTCATCAATGAAATGAAAATCAAAGCCACAATGAGTTATCACCTCACACCTATTCCAATGCTTATCATCAGAATGCAAAAGCTACCTGCTCTTGGCAAGAATGTGAAGGAAAGGGAACCTTTTATAGGGTGGTACCTGGGTTGGCCTATGGACAGCAGAATGGAGATTTCTGAAGAAATTAAAAATAGGCTACGGTATGGCCCAACAATCCTCCTCTGGTTTGTAGCCAAAGGAAAGGAAAACAGGATCTCAGAGACATCTAAACACATCACTTATGTGGAATCTACAGAAACCAAACTCAGAGAAACAGACGCTAGAGCAGTGGTTACCAGGCCTGGAGGGAAACGGGAGATGTTGGTCAAAGGGTACAAACTCCCAGTTACAAGATAAATATGTTCCGGGGATCTAATGTATATAACTGTAATGTGCTTATAGTTAATAATAATTATTTTGTACTTTAAAGCTGCTGAGAGAGTACGTCTTAATTATTCCGTCTACGAAAACAGAAATGGTAGTTATGTTACATGATGGATATGTTAGATAGGGCTACGGTGCTAATCATTTTGCAATACATGTGTATTACATCACCATGTCATACACCAAACATTACACCGTGTTATATGTCAGTTATATCCCAAGAAAGCTGGAACAACATTTTAAGAAATAAAACCTATCCTTGCGGGTTATTGTTTGTAAGGCCACTAAAAAGGGGCATAGGAAATATCTGGTGCTCTGAATAGGTAATGAGATCTAACCTCCACTTTGCTTCCTCTTGGCTGTGTGACCTGGGACTGATAGTCAATAAAACTGGCCAAGCTGCTTATTAATCACTAGAGGCCCAGTGCACAAAAATTTGTGCACTACGGGTGCGGGGGTGCATCCCTCAGCCTGACCTGTGCCCTTTCACAGTCTGGGACCCCTCGGGAGATAGCCACCTGCTGGCTTAGGCCCGCTCCCTGGGTGGCAGATGGCAG
>NW_005353704.1:181652-213101 GCF_000412655.1 Myotis brandtii | reverse complement strand
CCGGGTCGCCCACGGCAGGCCTGATCCCATGGTGGGGCGGGCGCTGCCCACCCCTCCCCTCCTGCAGTATGCAAATTTAATGGCCATCTTTGTTGGGTTAATTTGCATACTCTTTTGATTGGCTGATGGGCGTAGCAAAGGTATGGTCAGTTAGCATCTTTGTCTTTTATTAGTGTAGATTTACCAATAACAAGTGAAGCCTGCACTGACTGCTTCATTTCTGAGCTGGTCACTCTGACACTGTGCACCCAGGGCCTTTATTTCTGTGCATCGTGTACATTTCAACCCCATGTCTAAGAGGGGATACTCTACCTCCTTCCCTTCTAGGAACGGGTAAACAGAATTATGGGAACTTTAGAAGCGTCTTGAAATAAAAGTTAAGAGTAATATCAATTGCTTTGTCTTAGGATCAAAATGTTTTATTGCCTTTGTTCATTTTCTGTTACAGACCTCACATTCCAGTCAGCAAATTAGTGGTTTCAGAATCCTATGACACTTACATCAGTAGAAGTTTCCAAGTAACAAAAGAAATAATAAGTGAATGTAAAAGTAAAGGTAAGTGGTATTATTTTGGACTCCATATTTAAATATGTGACCATTTCTCCATCATGGTTAACAGGCTAGTCAAGATGTTTTAACTTGCTTAATAAATATTTCCAGACTCTTGTGTATGCTTTCATGTTAAATTTGCAACATTCCCTTGAATACCTGGAACGGTAGGCATTCCATGGGAATACAGCAGACTCAGTTTTGATATGAAGTAACTTAGATGTTTCTTGCACTCTCTGAAGGAGGTTCCCCAGCACAGTTTCTAGAAGTTCTTTAGCACACCATTGTTTTTCCTATAATTTGACCCAGGTGGGTGAACACCCCCACACAAATATCCCTATGCAAACGCACATCCCGTCACTGTGGCCCCCAACCAAGGAGTGTTCTGTTAGACTCAAGTCTGTTTGCTATTGAATTATATAAACACTGAACTCAAATATTTAATGATATGTAGAAGTCTTCACTATAAAATATTTAGTAAAAATAAGGCAGGTTACAGAAGAGTATATACATTCTCATCGCCTTTTTCAAGTTAAAATATGAATCTTTATAGAGCAAAGACTGGAATTATATATACCAAAATGTTAACAATGGAAATCCCTGCTCCACAGTATTATGAGTGATTCCCCCTTTCAGTTATTGCTCACTTCATTACCACTCCGAGATCCTACTAGAAAGAGACCCAGCATGTTCTCAACCAGAAGGTCTCAGTGCAGCAACGTGGAAAATACACTCACAGTATTTAATGAAACCATTGGCATGGGGGCGCGGGGTGCTGTAATGCTCGGAACAGAGCACACTGTAGGCAAAGAACAGGTTTGTATCTTGATCGTGGCGGTGTTTACAGAAGGTTGCACGTGATGGAACTGGATCAACCTGGTGAAACATAAGTGAGCGATGTACACCGGTTTGCATTTCCTGGTTGTGACAGCTTAACAGTTAGGCAAGAAGCTGCCAGTGGAGGGTGCCTGGGACTTCCCTGGCCCGTGTGTGTGTACGTCTATGTGTAGCATATATAGTCTATATACATACCACGCAATCTGTAAATATATGTTAGTGTGCATATACTTATGTATAACATGATGTCTATGGCATGTAAAGTTGACCCTTGAATAACACAGGGTTGAGGGTGCCGGCCTCTATGCAGCTGGGAATCCACATATAACTCATACAAAATAATACTGTAAATGTAAACTGTAATTGACTCCCCCAAAGCTTTACTAATAGCCACTGTTGACTGGAAGCCTTATTGAACCGTCAGTTGACACATATTTTGTTTGTTTATGTGTTAACTAGAGGCCTGGTGCACGAAATCCGTGCACAGAGGGGTGGGTGTCCCTCAGCCCAGCCTGCACCCTCTCCAATCTGGGACCCCTCGAGGGACGTCCGATTGCCTGTTTAGGCCCGATCCTATTGGGCAGTCAGACATCCCTCTCACAATCCAGGACTGCTGGCTCCCAACCCCTCGCCTGCCTGCCTGCCTGATTGCCCCTAACTGCTTCTGCCTACCAGCCTGATCACCCCCTAACCACTCCCCTGCCAGCCTGATTGACATCTAACTGCTACCCTGCCAGCCCGATTGCCTCCAACTGCCCTCCTCTGCTGGCCTGCTCACCACTAACTGCCCTCGCCTGTAGGCCTGGTTGCCCCCAACTGCCCTCCCCTGCTGGCCTGATCGCCCACAACTGCCCTCCCCTGCAGGCCATCTTGTGTCCACATGGGGGTGGCCATCTTGTGTGTTGGAGTGATGGTCAATTTGCATATTACTCTTTTATTAGATAGGATACTATTCTTACAATAAAGTGAGCTACAAAAATGAATGTTATTAAGAACATCATAAGGAAGAGAAAATGCATTTACAGCAACTAATGAAAAAATCTGCACATAGTGGATCCACACATTCAAACCCATGTTGTTCAAAGGTCAAAAGTGATTTGATGGGTGCATGTAAACTACATTTGTAACCTCCTATGAATCTATAGTTATTTTATGATTAAATTGTTTTTAAAAATGATATTAGGCTGCCTTCACAATACTAAGTATTTCCAAAATATTGTTTGGCCAAGTTGTCTCCTTGAGAATGTCTGCCCCTGCCCAGGTTTGGCTTCCGGTGTTTACAAAGTTTGCATGTGTCTTGATAGAAATGATCTTCCCAGTTCTTGCTTTCCCCCCAGGAAATAACATCTTGATTGTGGCCCATGCATCTTCCCTTGAAGCATGTACCTGCCAACTTCAGGGCCTGTCACCTCAGAACTCCAAGGACTTTGTACAAATGGTCCGGAAGGTAAGGTAATCCATGCTTGCATTTCAGGGCCCTGTGGCCCCAGCGATTTTAGAACCGTTCAGTGACTGCTGGCAGCTGAGTTTTGAGCTGGGAAGATGCATTTATTGACTCTCTCACCAAGATTACTGAGTGGTGGTAACCTGTGTAAGGTACTTTATTAGGTCTTGTGTGAGAGAAAAAGAACTGTTTGACCTAGTTCTAGTTTCTGAGCTAAAATTTAGGAAGTAGCTAAAAAATCGAAGCAAATTGTCTGGCTTCCCCTGAGGGGCTGTGGGTGGGAGGAAGAACGGTGAGTGAGCCAACGCTCAGCATCTGACAGCTCTGTGAGGAGGGGCCTGGCTGGCAGGCATGGGAAGCAGTGATGGAAACTGTCAGGCTGAAGGGCAAACCCAAGAGAGGGCAGGGAGACAGAGCCCGCGAGGCTGGCTGACAACTCCTTTTCCTGCCATGAACCTCCCCCCCGCCCCACTTCCCTCCAGGACACTCAGATGTTCCTTCTCTGTGCCCCCGGAGAACCTGGTTCAAACTCCATTGCAATTCTTTTCCATGTTTTTAAAAGCTTATTTATGCTTCTGTCCTTCCCACTGCTCTGTAAGCGGCTTGAGGGTAGAGATTTTTGTCTTGTTTATAATGCAGCTCTAGACACACACACAAATAAGCTTCTAAAAGCCATGAGTCCTGAAGTGAGGAAGGACCAGCTTCAACTCTGCATGTTGCAGATACACATGGAAATAAATAAATAAATAAATGAAGCTGGGTGAAACAAACCAACAGCTTTTCAAAAATTGAATAATTTTTCCTATTGTCTAACTATAATTTCAGAAATGTTTACGCTTCGTTTTTAGCTTGACTTGCAATTATGAAATTAGGAATTGCCTGGCCTGTATGGCTCAGTGGTTGAGCATCATCCTGTGCACCAAGAGGTCACCAGTTTGATTCCGGATCCGGGCATTTGCCCGGGTTGCGGGCTTGATCCCCATTGGGGCGTGCAGGAGGCAGCTGATAGATGTTTCTCTCTCATTGATGTTTCTCTCTCTCTCTCCCTTCCTATCTCTCTAAAAATCAATAAAAACATATTTTTTAAGAAATTAGGAATTAACTCCCAGCACCTCAGCTTCATGTACTGTCCTCATTCCTGCCACACCACAGAGCAGCCAGCTGTGGACAGTTAACCGCACTGAAGAGCTCACATATAATGAATACTTCTGCTGAGTCCTTTTGCAGTGTAACTGCTCTGACCTCGAGTCTAGCAGCTTTTTCCATTTCATTTTCTTTATGGGTTTTGGGGATGCTTGTCTACAAAGCCCCGATTAATTCCTATGAATACTTATTTTCAAGGGCCACCTGAAGATCTCTGTTTAGGTAAAACTTGCAGCATTAAACCTCTGTTTCCTGTTCTTTACTACTCTTACTTCAGATTCCGTACTTGGGGTTTTGCTCCTGTGAAGAACTGGGAGAAACTGGAATCTGGCAGCTGAGGGACCCACCCATCCTTCCTCTCACCCATGGACCCACTGGGGGCTTCAACTGGAGAGAGACGTTGCTACAAGACTGAGCCACACCCCGAGGAGGGAAACAGGCTTGGGAAGCCTGGGGGAGACGTGTCTTTTTGTGTGTTCAGTAACAACGAAGAAGTCTGCACCACGCTATACGTGACAGCGCAGAATAACTTAGCCTACTCCCTTTCATGCTTTAAAATGCTCGTGATGGAAACTGTGTGCATAAGAAAAAAACTGGATTCAGAGATAAAGCTCATTCTATCTGGACTCTTTTCTGGTTAGCAAGGCTTTCGGGACTTGTCTTCCTACGTCGAGGCACCTGCTACTGCGGAGGCTGTAGCCTTCCTTCCTCCGTGGCCCGAGCCCGAGGCTCCCAGAGGGAGGAGCCAGCCCATGGAGGGGTGCCAGACCCTGAGGCTCCCGGAGGGAGGAGCCAGCCCATGGAGGGGTGCCAGACCCCGAGGCTCCCGGAGGGAGGAGCCAGCCCATGGAGGGGTGCCGGAGAAGGAGCAGGTGCGGCACCCAGCTGGAGGGACCGGAGCGGCCTGTGAGGTGGTGGGATGCCCTTTCTAACTCCATGTTCCAGTGAGGCAAAGCCACGCTGAAGGGTTCTTCTCAGGTTATCAGAAAACGTGCCTGTAGAGAGCTGTTCTGAGGTTACACTTGGACTACTGCCGTGGAGACGACCACAAGGGCGTCCGGCTCCGACGCTGCCCAGAGGGTGGCAGGGACCCGGCTCAAGCGTCCCGAGCCCCTGGCCACGCTCTGGGCAGAGCCATGCTCTGTGAAAGGGCAGACGAAGCACTTTTGCTCTCTGAAGCACTTGTGGATACTCAGGAGGAAATAAGATAAGTGTGTGAAGTAGTCAATTGTAGGAACAAAGAACTGAAAGCCACGAAGTGGCTGCATGATCCATGTTGCCACCGAAGGAGCCCAGCACTTCTGAACTGGCGTGCTGCTCGTCCTTGGCCCTCGAGTCCGGACTCTGGTAACCAGTTAGGGAAGCTGACGTTCTGAAAGGATGTGCGTTACATACAGTATTTGAATGAGCAAAAAGCCCATTCTTGTGCAATATGGACATCTGCAACCGTGCCGGGGGCAGGGCGTCGTCCACTCACATGCAGTGCACGTCAGTCATGCCAGGCCAGCCACAGAGGCACCAGCTACACCAGGGATGTGCAAACCAAGTCAGGGAACTAACTTAAGTGGTGACAATTACGATCGCACTGCTACTTGAGCTGTCATTTTTGTTTGCTTTTCTAGGATAATTTTAAATATGTAGACAGAGCTACTTAGAGGCAGCTGGGAGAACCACACCCTGTGGCTTCCCTTCAGACCTGTTTCCCGGATTTAGAGGGAGTTCATTAAAAAAAAAGAAAAAAAAGAAAGACAATCAAGCCAAAACATCAGTTATCAGCGTCTGTTTAGTTGTGTGGCCAGCTGAGGGCCGCGGGCGGCGGACGGTGGCCAGGTGCAGCGCAGCTCGCTGTGTGAGGATGTGCGCCGCGCAAAGGGAACATCAGTGCAAATCAAGTCAATAGATACTGTAGCATCGAAGAAGCTTCGAGACCCATGTGCATGAAGCCTGGTGTGTAAAACAGGTCCATGGGCCTGTTTGACACGGGGATTTGATGATCCTTGAAACAAAGAGGGAATGTGTGCTGATCAGCTGGAGGGTTAGAGAGGGGTTTTAAAGTCACTTAAAGAAATGTGTCGTGAATTTTACATTTTAAGAAGCAAATCTTGATTTCTAGCATTGTGCAAACAGCTTCTGAGTGTGGAAGTAACTCTATGCTGACACCATTGGTTAATATGAATGTTTTAATCTTCAAATGGTGACATACTCATTAAAGGGCTGTTTTTTATCCTTACTCTAGGATAGCTGCCATTCATTCTTCTTTTTTTAAAATATGCTTTTATTGATTTTAGAGAGAGAAAGGGAGAGAGAGAGAGAAACATCAATGAGAGAGAAACATCAACATTGAACGGCTGCCCCGGCACGCCCCCTACTGGGGATGGAGCCCATGGCCCGGGCATGTGCCCTGACCGGGAACCGAAGGGAACTGCTGGCTTCTAGGTGCCAGGGTCAACACTCAGCCATGGAGCCACACTGGCGGCCAGTCATTCTTCCATCCACAAGGGCATGAGCCACTGCTCAGGCAGACTCAGTGTGTATTAGCTCTGCACATGCCCATGGCCTTCAGAGCCAGGAGATTGCCCGGGTCCCTCCCGCGCGGCCCCTTGGCAGCAGCGTGTTCTGGGCTGTGTCTGTACTTACACAGAACAAGTTCCTCTGGGCTCTCCTCCGCTCCCCCTGGTGGTCTGAGTCCCAGGACGGACTGCAATCCGTTGCCTTTGGTCCAGTGTGCACAGAGCCTCAGGCTGTTGTCTGCACGAGCAAAAGGAGGCAGAGACTGAAGTCATTTTCTGAATAATTCAGGTGGGAACCCTGAGTAAACAAAGAGTTCATTCCTCGGCTTTAATTATCCAGACTATTTTTCAAAATGGCCTGAAAATCTGAATTCACATTAAATTCTTTTTCGGATTTATTTAAACAACCAAACATAAACTCCAAATGAGAAATTCTTTGGAAATCATGTTGAATGTATGTGTAACAAAAGAAACATGATTTCATATTCATCCCAAAATTCTGGGTTAATATTACTACCTGAAGTGCAGGCTGGTTATTTTTGATCTCAGCCTGATGCTCCGTAAGAACAAATGTTGATTGAGGGTTGGGGGCGGAGAGAAGAAAGGAAGGGAGAGGAAGTGCCCATCAGAGCCAAATGGCTCCTTGCAGAAGGAATTGTCTCTTTTTATGTAGAAAGTACCTGAGACAGCCTGAGGTGACGTTAACGGGAGGGTTTCGGCGAGGCGTGAGAGTCTGCAGCATTTTGCTCTAGTGCACGCGTCCCCTCCAGCACCCCAGTATCACGCACACGTGGCTCTTGGTTTCCCTGACTTACAGCCACATCTCTCCTGGGGGCAGGAGTGACGGCCCTTTTCATGCAGAAGCTGAGTCTCCTCTCCAGCTGGTCGGTAGCCAGGGCCTCAGGCTTCACCCCAGCTCACAGGCCGGAGACAGTGTTTCCATTACATTTGGACTCACAGAATCGGAATGGCTGATTAAATGGCCATCCGGTGGCTGAAAGAGGACGGTATTTTTCACCTTGTAGTGAAGGGCTTCCAGCAGTTTCTACTTTTTATTTGAATTATACTTTAACCAAAGAATTATTTTAAAATAACCTTATATTTGAAAGATGATTTTGCAAAAAATAAATAAAAATAATATTTTCTAGAGTGATGTCAGTTTGATAAATCACTGTTGCTAATTTTCTTGCATTGTAGGCTGATGTGGTATTTGGAATGCATCCTGATTGTCCTCCAGTTGTGTTTGGCATTACCATCATGGGTCTTCCTACTAGTGCATTTGTATTAAACAAAGCCTCTTCTTTCACTCGCCTAGTGTCCTTGTCTCTGAGGAAGCGTCCAGAGTAGTGGAAAGGGAGGCGTTCCGTGTAGCCTGGGCACCGCCGCCCAGCGCTCAGTCGGAAGGCATTACCGATTGATTGCTCCTCTGAATTTACTCTGATGTGTGTGCGAGCATGCAGACGAGCCGCCTTTGATTCTCACAGGCTCTGTCACAGCTGCACTGTTCCACGAAGTGCTCAGATGGTGAGGGACAGAGCTGTTTGCTTTTAAATTGTTGTCCTGCCCCTGTGAGAACCCAGGGCACGAGCTGCCCAGCCAGGAGGAACCAGACTGGCCTAGGAAGCTGGGGAAGGAGCGAGTTAGCATCTATTTAGGTTAATGTTCACTTTACAAAGGTGAAGGGGGGTGTTTCCTTAGGTGATGGAAGATGCTCTTCATCTTTAAAGACGGGATTAAAATGAGATTTGCTTTTCTTTAATACTTCAATACATTGAATTTTCCTAGGAAAGTGACTAGCTATTATGAAAAATCGTGGGAAGGAAAAAAATGCCTCTATAATATACGTAGAAGAAATAACTTGATTTTTAAGTACATGTAATATTACGCTCAGTATATGTAGGTTTAAAATTGATGAGCAGTCAAACTCAATATACAATTAGTTCTTATAAATGTGTGACATGGTGCCATGTACCTGCCAGCACTCCTGGAAAAATGAAATTTTGCAGCTGTTTATTCTTGGGCGCTGTGCAGGATCCCTGGGGAAACGTGTGCTGGCTCTCTCTCTGATTGCCACTCGAGGTGAGAATAGCCATGTTCTCATTTTGGTGATGCCCAGACCAGCCTCAGCCTCTGCTTTCAGAGGTATATTGGTTTCTTCCTCGCTGAGGGCTGTGCTGTGCTGACCAGGTGTGTTCACTGGAGGAAGGAGGTCTCTGTGAGAAAGAAACCGCCCCTCCCCGCATCACCAAGTCCCTGTGAATGCCTGTGGCACCTGCGTGCTCCTGCCCGGGCTCCGCACGCAGCTCCGGCCACTCCGGGCCGCGGGCATCTCCATCGCGTGGTCCGTAGCCGCTTTCATAAAGGAAGCTGTCCTCAGTCGACCCAGAGCGGCCTCATTCAATGCTGAGTGGTCTGCGGTCCGTCGTGTGTTCTGCTGTTACTGTGGTCACTGTTGTTTTGTAAATGTCCATGGAGAGTGTGAGGGCCCAGGGCCACTGGCTGCTGATGGAGACGAGGGTGCTGGGCAGCACAGGGCCCGGTCCCTTCAGGTCGGCGTCCCAGTGAGTCATCAGGCGGAGGAGATGGAAACCATCCCCGGGTGGAAGGCCAGCACCAAAACGCTTCCTGCCCACGTGAGAGCGTCTGGCCTCACCGCGGCCCAGCTTGGAGGTGCCTCAGGAACCGTCCACAGAGTAGAATGTGGGTCAGAGAGAAAGGAAACGAGCCCCAGCAGGCTCCACGCTGCCCCGAGCCACAGACCCGTGTTCCACACTCACTGACTGTTATTGCTGATGTTGTTACAATTGTTCCATTATTAGTTGTTGTTGTTCGTCTTTACATAGACCCCGTTTTTAAAGTCATGATATGTTAAGCATAGATTTTAAATAAACCATGTAGGAAAATGTATGCCCAGGAAATGATGCCGATTTTCATTGACACAAGCAGATCCTACGCTGGCAGGGTTAACATCCTGAGGAGAGGTGGACAAAAGGGACCACACACCAAGCCTGACACGCTCAGGGGAGGCCTGCATGGCCACCTTACACACTCAGAGACCGGCAGTAACCACAAAGGATGGTCTGAAATTAAAACTTTTTAACTAAAAGCAGTGATGGTGGGTAGTCATGTCCTAGGCTGGTGTCCTCCCTGCAGGTCACCCTTTACCTTCACTGAGCCTATTGTCTTTTTGCATCTACGACAACATACTGGACTGTGAAAACAATGTCCCTCTTTCTGGACCCCTCAGAGCACAGGCACTGCTCTGCAGAGACCACACATCCCCTCATTGTTACTGACTTCATTGTTGACTGTTAACTATCGTGCACCCACCTAAGCAAAAGAGGTACCTGTCTATCATTTTACTTTTTATCCAATCCTAGAGGTTTCCCTGCTTTGATCTCTCCTGCCTCCCTAATCTATCACCAATGGATTTCCTGTAACCCACCTACCTCTCCTCGTTTGACTGTAATGTATAAAACAAATGAAAAACTGCCATTCTCCTGAGCATTATCCCAATCTGTTGAGATTCTGCTTCCCGACAATTGTCGACAGTTTGGCTCAAATAAACTCACAAAAATTCTTCACAGGTTTGAATGTTTCTTACGTCGACAGAAACATAGCAACTAATGCTCACGTCTTACAAAATACCAAGCCATGTTTAGCCTTGTGGCTGGTTCTTAGCTGTTCTCTAAGTGACAGATCCCCAAACTCACTCTGCCCTTTCCTGACAGATGTAAAGCCTGCCTGCAAACAGAGAAGATAATGAATCAGTGTGCTTTGGATTTGTTAAAGCTAAAATAAACAAAATGTTTTTGGTTTTTTTTAAGTTGAGGACCAAAAATGTCTACCTTCTGAAGAGATAATAAAAAAATTCTTCATTCCTGGCTGGTTTTGCTCAGTGGATAGAGCGTCGGACTGTGGACTGAAGGGTCCCGGGTTCGATTCCAGTCAAGGGCACATGCCTTGGTTGCGGGCTCGATCCCCGGTTGGGGGTGTGCAGGAGGAAGCCAATCAATGATTCTCTCTCATCATTGATGTTTCTATCTCTCCCTCTCCCTTCTTCTCTGAAATCAATAAAAATATACTTAAAAAAAAATTCTTCATTTTGCTAGAAATAAACGTAAACCCCAGGTGGCTTGCTCCTGCCATGAGAAGCCACCCAGCTTACTTAGCGTCCAGGTGCCCTTGTGTTGACGGGCAGTCAGCAGCTCTGCATGTCACTGGGGAGGGGCCTCATGTCCCAGAGAAGAAGTCAGATAAAGCTGGGTTACGGTCCTGGCTTAGCTGCTTGCTAGATTCCTCACATTCCTTTCACCTTCATAACAGGCACATGACAATTTTTTTCACCATGGTCGTGACTATCAAATAGGACAACGGATATAAAATACCTAATTTTGTTACCCATGGTGAGAGGTCCTTGTCTCCACCAGTTCCCAAGAAAAGGAATTTTCTGAGACTTACTCAGGAGGAGGAGATGTTGTGGAAAGCGATGTTTCTGTGCAAATCAACCTCCTGCGTTTCCAAGGTCCCATTTCCCTTAATTCCCCGAAGGAAGATGATTAGTTGTGGCTTCAGCAGAGTCCCTGTTCCATGGTAGGGCGTAGCCCAGCCCAGCATCAGGCTAGTTTAGCTCGGGTTCCCCGCTGCAGTCCATCAGTCCATTGTGTGTGGGCCTTGGTCCACGCAGCTCTGGAGGAAACACAGGCGACTACAAGGTCAAAGGAACCAGAGAGCCAAGAATGAGCTAAAGGAGAGGGAGAATGTCTGCGTTTAGGGGATGATGTATTCCCAGATTTTCGTGGGCATGCAGTGGCCCTGTCCACTCTGGCCACGACCCCTGTCCCCAGGTCTGACTGACAGAAACCTTCCCCAGGCACCACAACCTACCAGTGAATGCACCATCTCCCCTCAGGTGGACCCCTCCCCCAGGGACCTGCAGGGAATGGGCCAGTGGTTCCCTGGGGAGTGAAACTGCAGCTTCCTGGAGAAGCTGCCCAAATGGCCATGCTTATAATGTTTAGCCTCCCTTTTGCTCCTTTCCTATTATTAATAACTAGCTAATTGCAATGGTATCAGCCCCCCACCCCTCTTTAAAGAGAAACTAGCTTCTTTGTAATCTTACAAATGGTGAATGGATGAAGGTCTCTATCTTCTTGTAACGGTTTCATGCTGTCAATGGGCATAGGCCTGCCTATCCCAAGGCTCAGAGGCTCTCCTGTGACTGACAGAGGGACAAGGGAGCACATGGGAAGGGGAATCTTCATGCCGGGAGAGGGATTTTGCAAAATCCAGGTCAGTCTGGTGTCCCTGGGAGGTGGCATAGGCAATGTCAGAGGAAGATGTGCTGAACAAGCTGCCATTTTTGGATTCTAGAAGTGACCAACTTGACAAGAAGGTTAAAAGGCATCATTAAAAAGTGAGGACACTTATAGCAACTGAATGTCTGGTGACCGGTAAAAGCCCATGTGACAAAGGGAAAGACTGACTTTACAATGTTCCAGATGAGGCTGGAGAAGTGGCTTCACCGCAGGCACGTGTGTCACACCTTGCTGAAGCCCTTCTGTCCACCATACTTACCTCAAATGAAGCAAAGGGAAATATTCTAAGATTCCCCATCAGAAACTATGGGGCTTTTCTGTCTGAACCACGTGGGCAGAAAAGGGAAAGCAGTTTCAAATAAAGCCAATAGGCCATCCGTACTTCATTCACTCAAACATACGTCCAAATCATTGAGCCTCACTTCAGGAGACGTGAGGCAGATGGCTTCTAACGTGAGGCTTACACTGGGTGCACCAGCAACCAGGTAACTAAGGACATAGGCACACAGTCTATTCAAATAGACGAACACAAACCACAAAGGTTAATGCACATAGCAAGTCACAAACCAATTTATTAGACGTCCAGGTGCAAGGTTTCTGCCTGCATGAAATTAAGCAGTGACATTGGATAGGTTGTCTACAGTTAGAATATTCCTGGTGATGTCATCAGATGCTGAGTTCTGTGAAGACACAGCCTTAAAAGCAAAACTTTGAAGACAGTTAACTACTCTGGAGCCCACTATTCACAATTGGGTATTGTGATTTCTACTGAAACACAATTTTTCTTCCTATGATTACTCATATTTTTCATTAAAGAGACTGCATTAAGTCAAGTTTTAATTTGGCCTAATTATTTGCATAAACATAAGAATAGCGATTGATCAACACTGACTATTGCTAAAACTCCACACCTGGGCAAAATTGTATTACTATTTCAGGAAGGTCTGAGCCCCTGGTGCAGGAGAGGCGAGACACAAGTCTCAGAATGCTGATATTGGCAGTGGGGATCGTGTGCTCTGGAAACAGGACAGCAGAGCTAGGAATAATTAGGTATGCTCATATTTTTCCTCAGCTATCAAATATCCCTCTCAAGAGGGCGAAAGTTTTTTTCTTAGATGTTTCCCCAAAAGTCAATAAGTAATACAATCTCCACTCCCAGTGCCTCAAGAGTGCACACTCTGCCAAGAAATTTTATTCTGGGTTTTCAAGGAAAAGACTGTTTGCCTTTGAGGTACTAATACCTGGTCTCCAAGAACTCTTACCTACGCCATCTTTTGGAATGCAGATTCTGAAAATTAGATCTTATATGAGCCAAAGTTATCTAAGCTAATCAGTTTAACTCAGGTCACCTGTGATTTGTTAAATCATTAAATTTGCAATGTGGTACCTGTTTCTTGGAAGTATGTCTCTTAAAGTGTAAATGTGTTTGCCAGTAAAACAGCCTATGTTCTAAAGGTTATGGAATGTGTGTGCCAGTCTAGGGAATGCTAATTGCTTATTTTTAGCTTTTTTTCCCTACCTTATCCCTTCAGAATTTGGTAGTTCTTTTTTTTTTTAAATGTTTTTTCTTTTTTCTTTTTTTATTGTTGACAGTATTACAGATTACAAATATTCCCCCCCACCCCACCCCTCAACTCCTACTTCCCCACTCAGGTCTTCTCTACCCTATTGCCGTACCCATGGGCTATGCATATCTATCTATATATATAAAGAGCCAGGGGCCACCACGTACGAAACAACTGAATGGACGACCAAACAGGCTGAGTGGGGCAACAAGGCCAGCAGGGGGGTTAGTGAGGGACAACCAAACGACTGAGCAGTAGGCTGCATGGGGCAACCAGGCTGGTGGGGGGGTTAGTGAGGGATGACCAAACAACTGAGCAGCAGGCTGCGTGGGGCGACCAGGCTGGTGGGGGGGCAGTGAGGGGCAATCAGGCAGGCAGGCAGGTGAGCAGTTAGGAGCCAGTGTTCCTAGATTGTGAGAGGGATGTCTGACTGCCGGTTTAGGCCTGATCCTGGGGATTGGGCCTAAACTGGCAGTCAGAAATCCCCTGAGGGGTCCCAGATTGGAGAGGGTGCAGGCTGGGCTGAGGGGACCCCCCTCCCCATGCATGAATTTCGTGCACCGGGTCTCTAGTACCATCTAATAAAAGAGTAATATGTAAATTAACCGTCACTGCAACAAAGGTGGCGGCACCCATAGTGGCCGGGGCAGGATGCTGGCGGCTGCACTCCAGCAACATGAGCCCAGCATCCGCGCCCCCGCCGTGCAGAGGGAGGGGAGGGGAAGGGCCTCAGGCTGGAGACCGGGGTAAGGGATGCTGGGCTCATAGCAACATGAGCCCATCATCCACACCCTGGGTGTGCAGAGGGAGGGTAGGGGATGGGCCTTGGGTCGGAGGCTGGTGTGAGTGACGCTGGGCTCAGTGTCCTCGCCCTGGCAGCATGGAGGCCCGGCACCCAGCAGACCCAAGGCCTTCGTGGCAGCACTAAGGAGCAGCAAGCCAAGCGGTAGGAAGCAGCAAGCAGGTGGGCAGTAACAAGGGAGGGGTCCCGGACTGCAAGAGGGCACATGCTGGGCTAAGGGACCCCCCACCCATCCCCAGTGCACGAATTTCGTGCACCGGGCCTCTAGTATATATATATAAAAGCCTAAGTGACTGGCCGGTAGCTATGACACAGAATGACCACCAGGGGGCACATGCTCAACGCACAGACATGGAAACATAGAACAGACTGATGAATCTCAGAGGAAAGGGGGGAGGGGGAGGGTGGGAAGAAGAGATTAACCAAAGATGCATGCTTGAGGCCCGGTGCATGGATTCGTGCATCGGTGGGGTCCCTTGGCCTGGCCTGCGGGAATTGGGCTGAAACTGGCTCTCTGACATCTCCCAAAGGGTCCTGGATTGTGAGCGGGTGCAGGCCAGGTCGAGGACCCCACCAGTGCACGAATCTGTGCATTGGGCCTCTAGTAAATATATAAGTTCTTTGGTTTATCACTTCTTGTCCTCCCCACATTAAATGAGTCATGGCAACACATTTCTTTGCATCAATTCAATAAGACCAGTTTTAAACTACGTGGTCTTATTAACCAAGATTTTGACTGAAATGGCATGTCTGAGAGAGACATATATGGACTACGGATGTCACCAGAAAGCCTTAAGGAATTAAGATTGACTTTCAAAGCCAATCAAAGTCCTTTGCAAAAATGGCCTGATACCCTGTTTGGTCACATGGCTCATGGCAATCTTTCCAGGTAAGGAATGAAGGTTATTTTCCTGAAAGATGGCAAGAAAGGAGCCTCAAGGCATTAGGGGGATCTCGGGGACTTGAGGAATTAACCAAAACCTACAGGTATCACAGGCAAAGCCTATGGCAACTGTGGCTTGGTTTCTTTGCCCTGAGGTGCTGACTACAGTTCAGTCTAAAGATTGCTTATGAAAAATTCCAGCAAAGCAAATTTGAAAGCACCTGTGTGATTGATTTGATCAGTTGCTATTCTCGTGTTTATGTAAATAATCAGGCCAAATTAGAACTGGACTTAATACAGTCTCTCTGAAAATAAGGGTAATCTTAGAGAGGAAAAATTGTGTCTCAGTGAAAATCACAATATTCACTGGTGGCTATTGTACTCCAGTGTAGTTAACTGTCTTCAAAGTTTTGCTTTTAAGGCTGTGTCTGTGTGTGCCATTGAGGCCTCAGCACCCGATGACATCAACAGAGATGTTCTAACTGCAGAGGACCCATCAGAATGTCACTGCTTGCTTTCATTCCAGCAACAGCCTTACACCTGGACGTCTAATAAATTGGTTTGTGACTTGCTATGTGCATTAACCTTTGTGGTTTGTGTTCGTCTATTTGAATAGACTGTGTGCCTATGTCCTTAGTTACCTGGTTGCTGGTGCACCCAGTGTAAGCCTCACGTTAGAAGCCATCTGCCTCACGTCTCCTGAAGTGAGGCTCAATGATTTGGACGTATGTTTGAGTGAATGAAGTACGGATGGCCTATTGGCTTTATTTGAAACTGCTTTCCCTTTTCTGCCCACGTGGTTCAGACAGAAAAGCCCCATAGTTTCTGATGGGGAATCTTAGAATATTTCCCTTTGCTTCATTTGAGGTAAGTATGGTGGACAGAAGGGCTTCAGCAAGGTGTGACACACGTGCCTGCGGTGAAGCCACTTCTCCAGCCTCATCTGGAACATTGTAAAGTCAGTCTTTCCCTTTGTCACATGGGCTTTTACCGGTCACCAGACATTCAGTTGCTATAAGTGTCCTCACTTTTTAATGATGCCTTTTAACCTTCTTGTCAAGTTGGTCACTTCTAGAATCCAAAAATGGCAGCTTGTTCAGCACATCTTCCTCTGACATTGCCTATGCCACCTCCCAGGGACACCAGACTGACCTGGATTTTGCAAAATCCCTCTCCCGGCATGAAGATTCCCCTTCCCATGTGCTCCCTTGTCCCTCTGTCAGTCACAGGAGAGCCTCTGAGCCTTGGGATAGGCAGGCCTATGCCCATTGACAGCATGAAACCGTTACAAGAAGATAGAGACCTTCATCCATTCACCATTTGTAAGATTACAAAGAAGCTAGTTTCTCTTTAAAGAGGGGTGGGGGGCTGATACCATTGCAATTAGCTAGTTATTAATAATCGGAAAGGAGCAAAAGGGAGGCTAAACATTATAAGCATGGCCATTTGGGCAGCTTCTCCAGGAAGCTGCAGTTTCACTCCCCAGGGAACCACTGGCCCATTCCCTGCAGGTCCCTGGGGGAGGGGTCCACCTGAGGGGAGATGGTGCATGTGCAGTGAATCAGGGTGACTGGGGAAGATAGTTGCCTATCAGTCAGGCCTGGGAAGCCATGGGTTGGCTAGAGTAGACAGGGCCATTGCAAACCCACCAAAATCTGGGAATATATATTCCCCCAAACAAAGGAGTTCATGCCCTTGCTCACTCTTGGTTCTCCAGTTCCTGGGACTTTGCACTCCCCTGTGTTCCCTCCATAGCCACATGACCCACGGCCATGCAGACCCCACACACAGTGGATGGTGGACTTCCTGCAGCAGGACGCACACTCTAAGCTCACCTGATGCTGGATTGGATGGTGCCCTCACACGGAACAGAGACTCTGGAACACTGGCTTTTTCTCTGCTGAAAGCAAAACGGGACTTCTTCTTGGCAGGAAGGTGGTAGAGGGGCCTTGGAAGCTCAGGGGTTTGATTCCACAGGAATAAAGCTGTCTATAGGTCTCATTCTCCTGTGGGGGTCTCCAGAAATTCTTATTCCAGTTGTACTCCAAGAGCCCCACTTCCACTGATAGCAATACTACATGTTAAGAAATAAATAATTGCTTTTGCTGCAGCCAACATAAAATTATACATATAGCCACTTTCTTGTCTGTGGGGAATATCAGGGACCAGGAAGGAAAATGTCCTCATTCATACTGATATTACTTTACTATTCTCCCCATAAGTTAGCTGCTGTAATAGAGGAGAATGGGAAAAGTGGGTGGTTGACTTCTGTGGTTTGTCTTTGAAACTGTCATAATGACTTTCCATCTTCCCTTCATATAACTCTGCATAGTCTTAAGAACACATTCTCATTTGATTCTCATCACCATTTTACAAGTGAGGATATCAAGTATTATTAACTCACTGTATAAGACTAGGATCCTAGGTTGTTGATTCATTCATCCTTCTACAATACTGATTGAACACTATGTTCCTAGCAGGGTGGCAGGCTGGGGCTACCATAGTAAGAAAGAAAGCAGTGTACCTGTTCTCATGTAGTGGACAGGTGGACAATGAACAGGTAAATAGACAAGGTACATAATCACAGCTGTTGACCAATAATGCTGTTTAGGAAAAAAATCTGGGTCATATGGTAGCTTTGGGGGGTCTGTGGGACAGGGGTACTACTTTAGATAAGATGGTCAGGTCTGTTGTCCCCAAGCAGGTGGCACTCACACTGACAGGTAAGGCTGAACAGAAGTGGGTCATGGTGAAGAGCCCAATTAGGAGGCTCCAGGAAGATAGGAAGTGCAGAAGCTTCCTGTAGAAAGGAGCTGGCTGGGGTAGAACACAAGAGTTAGGACATTAAAGCTCAGGGGGATGGCACACAGTGGGGGAAGTGAGGCTGCAGAAGCAGGCAGACCCGAAGACACGGGGTCCTGGACCCCAGGAATCCAGTTGCCCACAAGCAGAGTCTGGCTCGCAGCTGGTATGTGTACACCCCACAAGCAAGAATGTTTTTACAGCCTGTGTTTGTATGGCCCACAATTATAATGGTTGAAAAGCATGAAAAGAAGAATATTATTTTATGAACCATGATAATCATATGACATCCAAATTCCAGTGTCTTTAAATAAAACCTTATTAATACACAACCACACTCATTCATCTACATATTGGCATATTGGCTATGGCTACTCCCAGGATACAACGGCGGAAGTTAGCAGTTAAAGCCATAGGGCCCACAAACCTTGGCTCTTTACAGAAAAAGTGTGTTGGCCTCTGTGTAGACCAGGATGAAGCACTGGGAATTCGTTCTAAGCCCACAGAGTCTGACGCAGACACAGGCTTGCCTGGCATAACAAATGAGTAGATTGGTGGTGTCCAGGGGCCGGCAAAGTGACAGCCAGCACTTTCTAAGTACTTTACCCGTGTAAACCTCTTCCATCTCCTCCACGACTTATTTAGCAGATACTATTATTAGTCCCAATTTACGGAAGTTGAAGCTGAGTTTTAGAAGGATTCAACAGTTTGCCCAAAGTCACATGGCTGGTGAGTCACATGGCAGATTCAAGCCATGTCAGCCTGGTTCTAGAGCCTGGATTAATAGTTTAAAATATTTTCATAAATAAATTTTAAAGAAAATATCGCAGAACCCTGTGGCCCCTGAGGGACACAGCTTGGAAAGCACTGCTCTCATCTAATCCCTCATTTGGGGATGAAGACACGGAGGGAAGTCACCTGTCCCGAGAGAGACCTGTGAGCCGAGACCCGAAGCCGGTGCCTGCTGCCCTGTGCCCCTTCTCTCAAACCACGTCCTCCTGAAACCAGCCTTCACGTGGGTTCTGTTTAATTAGACCAAGTTCTGGCAGAGCCTTGGGAACAGAAGCTCAGGTCCCACCCTTCTCCAGGCACATCTGACCTGCAGGGCTCTGTGGGGATGAGGGCAGCCCCGGGCCGGTGGGGTCTAAAAATGAATGGAGGGTCCATGAGCCACTGAGCAGGCACTTTGGGTACCCTATTTATTCATTCCTCCAGGCCATCTTGTACTGCAGTTATTCTCCCTGTTTTATGACTGCGGAAACAGAGACCAAGAGGAAGTCGTTTGCTCGGGGCTACATGGCTGCTAGTGGCAGGGGCCAGGTGACAAGTCCAGTTCTCTCTGCTTCCTACCCCCATACTCATCCCACTGAAGTTCTGCTGATCCTCGGAAGCCTTTTCTCAATCAATAACCAATTCAAAGGCTGCTGCTCCAGCTTAGAGACTCCACTGGCACTTTGTGTAAGTCTACAATAGCCCCCCAAATCCCAGCACTGGGGGAACTCACCCTCGCAGCCCCTGCTGGGAAGTGCAGGCGAGCCCCTCCCACCCAGGCCCGGGGGAAGGCCACACGCTTGTGACAGAAGCCATGAAAGGGCAAAAAGAAAGTTCAGGCCTCTCTCGTAATTGCAACAGAAACCTAGTAACTTCCACCCAGGGGAAATCCCCTGTTTTTTGTGGCCCCTGAAACAGTCCAACTTTCACCTGCTTAATAAATGTCTCCTTTTCCTGTTTGTTTGTTTCTTCTCAAGATAATCTACGTTGACCAAGGTGACGATGGGAAATAGAAAGGAACTTTTTTTGTTTGTCTAAAATCTGTCCCCACGACACCACCCCACCAAGTGTTACTCCCCGTTAGCACTGAAACATGGCATGCGAACTTCAGGCCCGGGGACCAACATGACAAATGCCGTCCGCTGCCAGGCCTCCCCCATACAAGGGGCCAGCAGACAGTTTCCCACCAGGAAGAAGGAAAAGGTCACTGGTTGGCCACGGTGCCCCCCATCTTTCCCTCCACCCTGCGAGGCAGCACCCACGCCACTGCGGCTGAAGAGTGGGTCTGAGAGCGTGGGAGGGACCGTGAAACCACAGTGCGCGTCATTCACAGCCCGGCTCGCAGCGTTTCCCCCGCGAACCACTTTTACTCTCTGAGTCCGGTGAACTCTTGTGGTATTTGTCAAGTTTCCTGACAAGCTGACCGTCACGGCCATGGGTGAAAAGCACACTTCTCCTTGCCCAGTGACGGCTGTGGTGAGGTTCCCTGTGATGCTTGGGAAGAATGCTAAGCCAAACACCCATTCAGGTTCCAGAGCATAGCGAGCAGTGTCCCTATCTCCCATGGGAAGCTCGTTCATGCGCTCCCTCATGCGCTCTGTTCCCAGTGCCCGGGTCAGGTGCCTGGGTCCGAGGCTGCATGGAGGGGTGCAGGGGTATGGAGAGCGCTCCGGGGGCAATATCCACGAAGGGAGCGAGACCAGGCTGGGAGGAGCTGAGCTGAAATGCAGTCCCAACAGGCCTCACCAAACCGTGAGCTGGAGCTCTGAGCAGGAGCCCTCCCTGTGCTGCCCCTCCTTGAGGCCAGGAGCAGGCCTTCAGCTCCATCCCCGATGCCCCTGGAGGGGACCCCTGTGTGACATGGCTCTTTCCCAATAAACGAAATTTCCAGAGAGGAGCCCAGCTGGCATGTCTCACCTGCCCAGCCACCAGGAGATCGAGAGACAGTCTGGGTGGCACATCGAGTGTACACCCCAAGTGCCAACAAGGGACCATCGTCACCTGATTTAATTACTCCTGCTCTCCTTGAACTTTCCCTCTGAATTAAGGGATTGTTATGAAAAGCTAATGTGGGAGAATACAGTTTTCCTTTATCTAAAGTCTTCCTACAATTGCTTCAATGTAATAGGCAAGAGTTAAAAACTGTACTATGGCAAACAGCCTAGAAGCCCACCTACAGGCGAAGGGTGAGCAAACTGGGGTGTATTCACACACTGAGCCCTGACCCAGCAGTAAAAAGGGACCTGCACATGCTCCTCATAGATGAGCCTTGGAATAATGACGCTGAGCGAGGGAGCCAGGCAAGGGATGCTCACTGTGGGAGTCCGTCCACACAACACCTACAGCATTAAAGCCAGCCTTAGTTCAGAAAGCAGATGGTGATTGTTTCAAGAGGGGATGTGGGGAGGGCCAGAGAGGATTAAAAAGGTGGGGGGGGGGGCTCTTGATAGGTGTATGCGTATGTCAAAACTTACCCAATCGTACAATTCAAATATGGACAGTCCATTACGTCAGTTATATGTCAATACAAGCATTTTAAAAACAGCTATCTTATGAAAGGGACATGCCAGGCCTCAGCGACACTCAGGTAAGTAAGAAGCAAACTCTGCTTCCAGGGAGCTCAGGGTCTAGCAAGGGAGACAGATGTGTGTTCAACTAAATCTAATGCAAATCAAAATAAAACTGGTGTGATATAAAGAGAGAAACGATCACGGGGCAAAGAAAAGTAGAGATTTTTTTCTGGGAGTAGAGAGGAGAGTCAGAGCTAACTCATGCAGTGTTTACTATGTGCCAGGCACTAAAGTATATTAACATCTTCAGTTCTCCCCACAGCCATGTCTGGGTGCTGTCATGACACCCGATTCCCAGGTGAGAAAGCTAAGCTGTGGTTAGGAATCGTGTTCTTAGCCGCTGGTCACCACTGCACTCTGAGAAGCGCCCACTTGACCTGGGCTGGGAGGGTGAATAGTCTCCCCAGAAGAGAGGCCGCTTTTGGCAGAGAGGACAGTGGGAATTATGACCCAGTGTGCCTACAACTGTGCTTGAAATATAGCACGAGTTTCCTATGGGTGTACACTGGGGAGTGCAGAACAGGGACTGCAGGGAGATTGTGGCCAGGGCTGATGGCCTTGAATGGTTGGCTAGAGCAGTGATGGCGAACCTATGACACGCGTGTTGTCAGAGGTGACATGCGAACTCATTTTTTTGGTTGATTTTTCTTTGTTAAATGGCATTTACATATATAAAATAAATATCAAAAATATAAGTCTTTGTTTTACTATGGTTGCAAATATCAAAAAATTTCTATATGTGACACGGCACCAGAGTTACACGCCGAGCTCAAAAGGTTCGCCATCACTGGGCTAGAGAGTTTGGATTATGTCCTTCATGCAAAAGAAAACCATTGGGAGTTTGGACTAGAAGAAGAATATCAAAATGGAGCTTTAGAACGGAAGGCGAAGAGAAAGTCCACCTGTTTGCAGTTAGATGAACACTATTCGCCTGCAGTTAGATGAACGGAAGGCGAAGAGAAAGTCCACCTGTTTGCAGTCATGTGAGTCCATTCACAGGTATTGCACTGAAACTATATTAAATCAATACATTTGGGATGGATTACACTGTACATTTAAGTTTCAATCTCAGACTATTTCATTCTCTGGTCACCTGAGTCCTGTATTCCTTGTTTTCACCTATGTTTCTGTACATTTTTTCACTCAACAGAAAACCACAATTGGACAATAGAGAAATGAAGTGAACCTTTTGCAAGCCCCTTGCCTGAATTTAGTTCAAAATTGGTGCAACTCCACCTACTTCACCCCCGCCCCCTCACAGGTTTTAATGAAAAGTCCTATGATGGCATTTTAACTTTGTTTCATGTAAAAGTGATTTTTTACCTCCTCATAGACTCAAATTACATGATAAGCTCAAGGTCTGAAAAATCAGCCACGGTGTGTGCTGCTGAGTCCAGGACATCCTGGACACTGACAGCGCCGCGGGTGGCCCGCCTGGGCTTTGCCTGGGAAAGTCCAAACACCCGACACAGAACAGCACTCCTCTAGGGGAAGTGTGAGAAGCTGGGCACTAGCTCTGGTCAGTTCTCACCTCCATGAACTTTTTGTGTACTTTTCTGGGGCTTTCTTAAGAGGGTAGGCGACAGGGTATAACAATAAAGCCTCACTCGAAAGCAAGGGCATGGCATCAGCAGGAAAGTCAAATGCTTAGACACCCATGGAGCCTGAACTATAAAAACTGGAGTCCATGGAGGGAACCTTATGAGGAAAAATAATTATCACCAAAGACTCAAAAGTGTCTCAGTTCTGCTACTGACTCACTGTGTCACCTCAGGCAAACTCCTTAATTCTTTATTTAGAAAATTTTTAATTATTTTTAGAGAGAGAGGGAGGGAGAGGGAGAGACAGACAGACATCAATGATGAGAGAGAATCATTGATCGGTTCCCTCCTGCATGCCCCCTACCGGGGATCCAGCCCACAACCAGGCAGTGCCCTGACCAGGAATCAAACCAGTGATCTTCCGGTTCATAGGTTGACACTCAGCCACTGAGCCACACCAGCATGGCCTTAATTCTTTATTTTTTAAAATGGTACAATGCAATGCTCCCTGATTCCAGAAGGAAGTCAATATATTTCAATACAGTCAACCAACAGGAGAACCTTCTATGGCCCCACCCACCGGCTGATAGCAGCGCCCACTCCCTGGGTTTCTGCTCCACTCACAGTCAGCGCTGCCAGACTCCTGGACACACCTGGAGAGCCTGGCAGACACAGGAGGCTCCTCATTCAAGTGGGAGTCTGATTAATCAAGCGGGGCTGACCCTATCCATCTGCATTTCAGCTGATGGCCCTAGGCGGTCATGTCGCCATACTGTTTGAGACATATTAGATTTGTGCTAAACTTCTTAAGGAAGGTCGATTTTCTCTCCTCTTTTTATTCTTTCTACCTGTTGAATAGGTAACACATTTGAAAGACATTTTTGATGGATAGAATTTTCCCTACCCAAGCTCTTGACACATTTACAGACTATTAACACTCATGTCAATTAGAACCAGAAAATATTTCCTTTATAATTTTTCAAATATTACAGATTAGCCTCTATTTTCTAGACATAAATCTCTTAGTATGTTGCTGTGTGTCCCTGGAAGAATGAAATTGAGTCTATCTCAATTTGTCCAATTATTGAGGATTAAATATCAAAATTATTCATTTATATATTGTCACCCCCACTAGATCACAATCTCCTAAAAACAAGGATTTATCTGTTATACCTGATTATATCTTAAAACAATGCATACTAGGTGGCTGAATAGATGAAGGGATGGATGGATGGATGGATGATAGATGGATGGATGGATGGATGATGGATGGGTAGATTTTTTAAATGAGCAAATATGTGAATGAATGAACTCTGATCCTAATAACCATTATAAATTGTTGCCAGAATTAGAAATATAAAATATCCCCAAGGGTTTAGCCAACTTATTTAATTATAATTGTTTAGTAAACTAGACAAGTACTGTGACAATAAGGTGACATTACCACACAGGGACTTTTTGACATCTCTCCCACACCTCCACCCCCCCACCTCCCAGGCCTTGCAACTAGTTGACGTACCAGTACTACCCACGTGGGGTAGAATCATTTGTGCCACCAACACATCACTCCTCTCTCCACAGTCAAGGTGACACGTGCGGCCTGTGCATGTTCCAGCAGGAGGTGTTTGGGGGCAGCTAGCTAAGCGGGGGCTTCCAGGCCCGGGAGGCGGGCGACCCATGAGGTCACAGAGCCGCGGCCGCTCCCCTTCAAAAGAAACCACTCTGCCCTCGCCTTCAGGCTCTGAAGGAAGCCAGGGCGACAGCACCCAGCGCAGCATGTGGTGGGGAGTTTGCAGCTTGCTGGTGTGGTGGTCCCTGCCAGGTAAGGCCTTAGAGCTAATGTTTTCTGATGCTCATTTGACTTAATGTTTTGCCAAAACTTCCAGTCAACCAACTGCATCCTCAGAGGAACTACTATAGAAGATAACCCAGGTAAATGTGCTCAGATGCTCCAGGGCACATCTGAGGGGAGCTAGTGCGTCTATTTAAGGGTAATGGGGACCGACGGCAAGGATTACTGCAGTGTGTGTCTCTGGGGGACCTTGTATGGCAAAATGTAACAAGTGTACCAGCTAAAAGAGCATCAGCTTTGGATTTAAAATTTCCTTGCTTTAGAAGTCTTAGCCAAATAATATAACTGTTCTGAAATGCAATGTCTGTATCTTGAAATGAAGATGATAACAATGTTTGATATACCAAACTCCCTGGATTGTTAGAAGATTCAAATTTCAAATGTGAAAGCACTTTGAACATAGCCAAGTGCTACAGGACTCCTCATGAGGTCAGAGATCATAATGAGCACAGCGGAACGTAGTGCTGATGTCCTAAGAGCCAGTTATACTTTACATTGTATTATAATTTTCGAATTTTATTTTTGTTTTTTGATTCCAATGTAGCATTATGCAAATTAAAGACTCAGTTACCTTTTGAGCGCAGGTAACATTATTCCTGCCCAAGGTGGGGTCCCTGATTGGTTGCAACTTGTATCATATTCTTGCAGAGGAAACCACACATGAAAGTGCTGCTTGCTGGTGTGTGTGTGTGTGTGTGTGTGTGTGTGTGTGTGTGTGTGTTTTCAAACCCTGGGCCTGGAGGTATGTTTCACAAATGCAGTTATTATTCTAAGTCTGACTCACCATAGAATTGCATCGGAAAGGCTCTATTTACAAACTAGATTTCCTACTTTACATAGTATTTTATTTTATACACTTCAATTTGTGCCTTCTTGTTTGATCCCTGTACCCTAAGGTTCTTGATAAGTATTCAATTTTGTTAATAAATAATATCAGTTCCTTTAATAACTGACTTAAAGAATAGCTACTTACATTCAGAAAAACACACATTTAGACAGCTACAATTACAATGCTTTAAATTAGTCTGAAGTTTAAAGCCCTTAACTGACCTTAACTTTTTCAGGATTCAAGTTATTGTCATGTGAAACTGCCTCACAAAAATGAAATTTTAAATAAAAACAGCAATGACTATGTTTTATAACCTAGGTAAACCTGACACAAGTCATTTAGAAATACACTCAAGTATTATTCATAAAGAGGAGAGAGAAATATGTTTATTGTGCAATGCACAGTACTGGGTAATTTTTGTTAATTACATTTAATTTTAGCAAAGATACTGAGATAGGTATTAACATCCCTAATTTACATATGATAAAATTTGAGGTTAAAAGAAGTTAGGTAACCTGCCCAAGTTTTCACAACTAGTTAATGATAATGTAAGTAGCAGCCTACAAAGCATGTAGTAAAAGTATTTTCTTGTGAACCAATCTGTGTACATGTATGTGTGTGTGTATGCTTATATGTGCGTGTGTGTGTGTGTGTGTGTGTGTGTGTGTGTGTACTGGGTTGTGACAGAAAATGTGTTCCTTAATGTGGATCAAAAGTTTGACAGCCACTGATCACACAGTTGGGAGATCCATTTTTGAGAAACCCCCATGTGAAAACTCATCTAAGGCCCCAGAGGGCACCTGGCCTCCCCGAGGGCTGCGTGCCGGCTGCCACTGGCCTGACCTTGCTCAGGCCCACAGAGTCCCAAACAAGAAAGGAGCTGACCATGTTGCTTTCTTGGTAAAGAGGCAGCAAATCCATTTTGGCACCACTGTAAAATGTCAGCTGTTTTTAGCTAATTGTATTACGGGAACATCACTCTACTTTCTAGTGTACAACTTCTAAGGCTGCGAAAAATTTATAGACCAGAGAAGTCCCATAATCTTGGAGCCTGCCCTCTTGTCAAGGTTGTCATTGGCATAAATAGGTGCTAGGATGGTTAAAACAATAAGAATGAAGAATGTGTCCATGAATCCCATTGCCCTATATTGTGGATGATTCGCACCCACCCCTGTGGCCTCCACTCTGGTTACCTGGTGGAGGTCGGACACGGAAGACAACAGCACAGCTGCAGGGTGAGTGGGTCCTGCTGACCCGTCTTTGGACCAGGAAAAGCCTTATGTGCACTGACACATATTTGAAACATTTTATTTAAAGTTGTATTGAAAGTAATTCGATTCTGACAGACTGTTTCACTTGTTATTTCATGTATTTATTCTATCTACAAAGTAGAATTGCTCCTCCTTGTAATGCACTGAGGGAGCAGAGCTTGCCTCCTAACTCATCGTTCATGGAATAAGCTCTGGTTTGAGAATGACCTCGTTGCATGTGTCTGGTTTTAACTTAGCTCTAATCTTTATTATTCAACATAATAATTACAAAGTCAGCATCTTATTACTGCATATATACATTATGCATTTACTCATTTTTAGTCATTAATTCAACTGATACTTACAGCCTTCCTCTGTGCTAGGACCTGGTCATATGAAATGCAGGAACGGCAAACAGTTTCTCCAAGGAGAGTGTAGCCTCGCCCCGGGGACAGGCTTGTAACCACTATGTGCAAAGGGCTGTGCTAAGTGCTTGAGAGAAGTCCAGTCTGAGCCTGTGGGGCCTGGAGGAGTGTCAGCAGGTCCTTGTGGGAGGGTGGACCTAAAGGCTGTTGGCAGGTTGGACAAAAGTGGTGTAATTTGAATTGAATCTTGAAAGAGAGAAGAAAGGTATTCTAGGCCCAGAGGACAGCTGGGACCGGAGCCCGGTGTGTCCCGAGCCTGGACCTCCCTGAGAGCAGCAAATGGCCTTCTGCATGGGGCGTTCGAAAAGGAGCCTCAGCCAGTGGTGCTGAGGAGAAGGCAGGAACCTTCTGGAATTTTGGTGTGATTCTTACAAGCAATGGAGCCATACCAAGAAGTCTAGGAAAGGAACACATGTGATCAAATTTATGTTTTAAAAAATGTAATTCTAGAAGCAGATGAGGATGATAAACTAGAAGGAGCAGAGACTAGCAGGAAGTGATTGCAGTGGCAAAGAAAGAAACCAGGGATGCCTCAACTAAAGCAGTAATAGTAGTAAAAAGTAAACAAATAAAAAGAGAGAGAGGAATAATTGATTAAAGATATGTTTTGGAGAGAGAGGGAGCCTCTCAAATCCCTGGTATGCAGTGCTGGCGCTGACGCTAATGAAGACTAGGAAGCACTGGAAGGAAGAGGTGGCACGACTGTGTGAGGTGTACGTGTGGCCTGGGGAGCAGTAGGAATAATGAGTTCCAGTTGGACACGTCCATTGAGGGTCCCTGCAGGACAGACTCTGTTCTGGAGCTTTTAATATTATCATACGCAAATCTAACCTACGAAGTGAGAAAAAGGAAGAATCCTTCGTTCTCTCTGCAGTCTGCTGTGATGACCTCAAGTGGAGGTGGAGACCAGGCACTGCAATCCCACCCGGGCGAGCACTGAGGGTGCTAGGAGGGCACATGTTGTACTTGCGTGTGCTGTGCAGGTGGCCGTGAGGGCTGCTTGAAGGGTGGTCTCGTGCTTTGGCGTGAAGCCATCCCCCTGTCGGCACAGTTAGTTGATGGGGTTGGAAGTGGAGATGGGGAAGGTCACAGGTCCCATTTCTGTACACAAACCAGTCCCGGTGAAGAGCCCTCACAGCCTGGCTCAGCAAGGAACCTCATAGCACAAGCTGGGCACGGAGAGATGACTCCAGCCACCGCAGTAACAACCAATCCCAGAGTCCACAGTCCACTCCATGAGCATGACCTACCAATGTGAGTGGTCACACCCAGGGAGACCTCAGTCCCTCCCCGCCGAGCCCTGCCCGTGAGCATGTCCGAGCCCCATGGAACTCTGGAGCTCAGACAGGGAACACTGGCAGGAGCACAGGCGCTCAGGCCCCAGAGAAAGGGTGTGTGTTTCTAGATCCTGCAGGGAGGAAGTGGTGAGCAGAGAAGACCCCACACCCCAGCCCTCTGATGCAGAAGGTGAAGCTCTGACTCCAAACTTAGGTGAAAACAGTTGAACAGAGGAGCTCCAGTTCAGTTTTCAGTGTCAGTGAGAGGATCATGGGGAACGGTTACTTAGAAGACGTGTCCTGCACCTAGGTCAGCTCTCTCCCACCCTCTCCCCTCCTGCTCTCCCACCTCCCACCCTCACACCTCCCGCCCTCTCACCTGACCTGGACACGTGGAGCAAGCTTTTCAAGGCCCCCCCCCACCCCCTCCCCCGCACAGACTGCTCTCCTGTCTACAGTGACTTCCTGCCTCTGAATCAAGCCCGGGGTCTACATGACAACCTGAAAGACAAAGAGGCCTGTGCAGCCAACAGCAAGGCTTGGAGCAAAGAGTAAAGAGAACAATGCATTTTCTATGCCCGAAACACAGCCCCTTTCCATCTAAGCACAGGCATCTCCCGTCGTGGTCAGTCTGGTCAGCGCCTGATCCTGAATTACAGGAGCAAACACTGACCTTAGGAGACACAATTCTCACCATGTGCTGAAAAGCCAGACAATTTAATTCCTAGGCATTATCCCAAGCAAAAGACCATGATCCCTAAAATGAGAGACACCTCTAATAATAAAAGCGTAATATGCTAATTAGACCAAACAGCCCAATGGCCTTCGGACGACCTTCCGGACGAAGCAGGGGCTGTGAGGGCCGAGGCAGGCCGAGGGCCAAGCCCCTTGCACGATTTCGTGCATCGGGCCTCTAGTTTATTCATAGACAGGCCGCTGATAAATCTTGCCACTCCCATCTCCCAGATGCAGGCTTCCTGTCTCCACAATCATTTTACCAAAGGGAAGCACATGGGCAACATTTCTAAGTATAAACCTCGGGCCTCAAGGGTGAAACCAGGGCTGCTGATTAACACTAGTTTTTACTCTGTCATGGATTCAGTGTAGCCACTTCCCTCCTGTCAGTGTTCTTATTAGCAAGGGGATTGCAGCAGTGCTGCCTGCTGCCTGCACTGCAGTGCCAGCATGAGAGCTGGCATTAAACCCTCTCTTAAGCTCACAGTGAACGTTCCTGTAAGGAATGAATTTTGGAGAAATGAAAGGCATACTCACTGCCCTCCAGAAAGTTCCATCGGTTTGTGGGAAGCGAGATAATGCACAAGAACTAGAGAGCAAAGCAAGAATCTTGATGCCATGGCTATGGAGACAATGGGGTTAGTTCTAGGTTCAGACTCTTGGCTCAGAAGCTGTTTAACCTTAAAAAAATTCTGTTGTCACTCAAAGCCTCTCTACTAATATCCTTATTATTCAATTGTGGATTGATTCTATAGATTAGAATATTGCCAAGGACCCACCCTAAGCAGAATTCTGGAACAATTCTGGAATGGAACAGTGAATTCCCAGAGCTCTCCAAAGTACTTTTCCTAATACTTGAAATTTATCACAAGCAAATAACTCCCTTCTTCTTTCTTTTTTTAAAATTTAAACTAATGCAGTAAGACTCATTATATTTCATGTTCATAATTTCTAACCGCACAATATTCTCATGCTTCTGGGAGTGTTTTGTACTCTCATTGATAAGAATTGTCATCCTCAGAAAAAGTATTTTTTAAATTTAAAACTTGAAGAAATAACAAACAGCAACAAAGGTGCCAACTTGTTTTTCCTATCCCCGTCCTTTTTGGGGGGTAAACTCACAGCTGCTTCACATCAGTTGTTTGCTGTTCCCTGGGGCTGTGACGGGGGCGGGGAGCCCGTCCTCCCCTCTATCCTGGATGCCTGCAAGGTGCGGGAGGCACGCATTGCTCCTTCATAAGCAAGGCCAGGATGCCGGGCCGGGGCTCCTCACTCAGTCCGTGGAGTTCCAGGGCTGCAGACTCTGCAGCGTGCAGACCTGGGTGCGACCCACTCCCAGGCCTGTGCGACCTTGAGCCTCTCTTCCCTCATCTGTAGAGGGAGCCGCGTAATTCTTCCTTCGAGGGTTAGTTTGAAAGTTAAATTAGATGCAGGTAAGCCTGGCGGTGTGGCTCAGCGATTGAGTGTCGACCAGGAGCCGAGAGGTCGCTGGTTCAATTCCGATCAAGGGCACATGCCCAGTTGCGGGCTCCACCCCCAGCAGGGGCGTGCAGGAGGCAACCGAGGGATGATGCTTCTCTCTCATCCATGTTTCTCTCTCATCCATGTTTCTCTCTATCCCTCTCCCTTCCTCTCTCTCTAATGGTCAATAAAAACATAATAAATAAATAAATAAATAAATAAATAAATAAATAAATGTAGGTAAGAGGAACTGACACAGGACAGAGCAAGTGCCAGTAGATGTCCAACTGTTCCCTTTTCCCATCCAGACCCCGCCCCTTCAGCCTATCTTCCCTCGCATGTTGGTGCCGGCTGAGGTCCTGTTTCTGGATGAAATGTGTATAAATACTCGAATAATTGGGGTGGTGGATTGAGGCTGAGTCCCTGCGGGTGGTACTGGGTTCTGGAGCCAGCTGACCACACCCCTTCTCTCCCTTGTGTAAGAAATAAGGCGCCCCGAATCCAGGGGCCCCGGTGCGCGCAGAGCCGAAGGGCCAGGCCGCAGGCACAGCTTCCCTCCCCAGGAGGCGCAGGGTCTGGGAGCACCTGCCCTGAGCCGGTCCCTCAGATTAATCCTGACGCACGTGACTCGTCCCCCACTCCTGATTGGAGCTCAGGCGCACAGTCTTTCCCAATTGGCTAATTCAAAGGGAGGGGCTGGCCTTTGTGGTTTCCAGATGGGGCCCCAGGAGCTGCAGGTCATGTGGGCAGAAATGGCAGCTGCTATTGGACAGGAAAGATGACTGTTTATTCTCACACTCGCAGCGGCCTCCCTGGGCCCCGCGGAGACGGTGGAGGTGGAGGAGGGCCAGCCGGTGACCCTGAGCTGCGTGGCGCCCCCCACGG
>NW_005353704.1:179589-181463 GCF_000412655.1 Myotis brandtii | reverse complement strand
CCGGGGGGGGGGGGGGCGGGGTTGCCACAGCTGGTGGAGCCCCGCCGGCTGTTCCACACGTGGCCGCAGGGGCCTCTGCACGGGAACCTCCCAGCGGCTGGGGAAGGGGCTCACAGCAGAAGCCCTTTTCCTGCCCGGCCTCGCCCCTCACCCACATCACGGTGCCAGGCTCCGTGGCCATGGACAGGCAAGCAGCACAGGTGCCCAGTCCCACACCTGCGGCCGCTGCGCCCTGTGCCCTCCACTACCCCCGCCCTCCCTCAGCCTCTGCACAAACTCCTCAGCGTCCCGACACCTGCATGCAAAGGGAATCGTTTTCCGTTTTATTGAGAGACTAGAGGCCCGGTGCATGGATCCGTGCATGGGTGGGGTCGCTCGGCCTGGCCTGCAGGGATCCGGCGGAAACCTGCACCAGGCCTCCAACATCCCCTGAGGGGTCCCAGAGGAGAGGGCTCAGGCCAGGCCGAGGAACCCCACCGTGCACACACTGGGCCTTTAGTATGCATATGAGATCTTTGGTTAATCTCTTCCTGCCCTTGCCCCCTTCCCTCTGAGATTCATCAGTCTGTTCCATGTTTCCATGCCTGTGCATTGAGAGTCTGCCCCCTGGTGGTCAGTGTGCACTGTAGCTGCCGGTTGAATGGTTGAGTGGTCGAACAGTCGGATACTTAGCATATTAGCCTTTTATATATATAGATTATTGACATATGAGTTTCAGGTGTACAATATAATGATTGACATGAGTATATATTCATTCAATAAGTCTGATTAGCATGCATCCCCTCACATAGTTACATTGTTGTTGCCTGCAGGATTCTTAAACATCTATTTCATTCATCTCTGAGAGCAGGATTCTAACCCTCCTCTTCTTACTGAGGTCATTATATATCCCCACTCAACATTTCCAAGGCCACACACTTGGAACGTCTTCAAAACAGCAAACTGCATTCTGCCTTTGAAAAGCAGAGCCTCTGACAATGTAACAGGCTCTGAAACCATGAAGCATTGATATGGTAGGTGGAGAATAACTGAGTATACTTATTTCAAGCTAAATGAACCATGAAGGCCAGATTCCAATACTATTGTTAAAAGTTCTGACCGAGAAACTTTATGTAGAGACTAGAGGCCCAGGGCACAGATCCGTGCACGAGTGGGGTCCAGCTGGCCCGCCCCAATGGGGGCTGATGGGGCCTGGCCAGCAAGGGGTAGGGAACTCAGGAGGTTGGCCGGCTGGACCCACCCCCGATTAGGGGGTCCAATCGAGGGCGGGGCGGCCAGGGGGAGGGGCTTCGGGCAATTGGGGCTGCAGTGTGCATCATAGCGACTGGTCGTTTTGGTCATTTCGGTCATTCCTTAATTCCAGTCACTTGGCTTTTATATATATAGACAATGCTGTTACATAATGCCTTCAGATGTTTTGTTTTGGGTTTTTTAAGGTGATGGCATGACCAGATGTCTCCCCAGGAGGCCTGGATCTAGCTGGGTGGTTCCCCTTGCCCCTGTACATTGTTGCTGTAAATGGGGAAAGGGGACAGGGGGACCCTGGCATGTAGTATGCAGAGAGGCTGGGATCAGGGGTCAGGGGTCAGGGATGCATTTAAACTCCATACAGTGCACAGAACAGCCCCCATGACAAGGAATCAGGGACTCAAAAGTTGATAGTGCTGAGGTGAAGTCCTGTTTCTAGTTCATATGACATCGGGAGGGACACAGTGTGGTTCTGGGTGAGAAATAGCTTTCCTTGGTTTAACAGTTCCTTCGGGGTGTGCAGGAACATTACATGTCATGTCTAAACTTAACAGTTCTAGGCTTGTTCATATTATAAATCTCAACAGAAAAAAAAAGAAAGGGAGGGAGGGAGGGAATGAGTGAGG
>NW_005353704.1:176016-179350 GCF_000412655.1 Myotis brandtii | reverse complement strand
GTGAGGGAGGGAGGGAGGGAGGAAGGGAGGGAGGGAAGAAGAGAGGACTGGTTAGCTGAGGGCCTCAGACTGCGATGGGCCTCCCCATAGAACCGAGAGGAACAAACACCTGGAAGGACTAAGTCATAATTTGGGGGGAACTTTAAATAATAATGAACTTTTAAAAACAAGAAGCACCCAGCTGGAACAATGAATACCAATGCATTTATTTTACATTCTTCACACTCATTCTGACAAGACAACATCAAATGAACCAGATTTCAAAAGGTAAATCATAGTGGGGCATTTTTTTTTAAGCAAACACATCCTTTAAAAAAACACAAGTTTTTAAATTTTTTTTTAGAGAGAGAGAGAGAGAGAGAGAGAGAGAGAGAGACATGGATGTGAGCGTGCCTCCTGCGTGCTCCCCTGGGGCTGGGCTGAAACCCGGCATGTGCCCCAACCGGGAATCCAACCAGCAACCTTTGGGTCCACGGGACAATGCCCAACCAACCGAGTCACACCAGCCAGGGCTAGTGGGGCGTTTTTCACAATGTGATGTCTAAAATTCTGTAAAATTCTCCTGCCACCCGAACCGTCCACCAGCATAGTGTTCTTAATTTCCTACAAACAGAAATAAAGCAAATGCTTATTTCACAGATACCAGGATCAACATATTTTATTTCCTATTCTCATTTCAAGCTAAGGAGAGTCATCCAGCTGGTAACACTAGAATTTGTAAGTCAACTCAATCCAAGATGTGATATTTGTTCCTTTAAAGTGTGGAAATCAAGAGCTATTCCTGCGAATAATCCATCCACCAAGAATCTATATTCATCTGGTACTTTTCCTCATAACATGCTCTCCCCCTCTCCCCCCATACAGCTTTAAAAAATAATAAATACCAGCTTCTTCATCACTCCCCCAATGAGCTCTCCATCCGCGTGGCCAATGTGACTCCGCACGACGAAGGCATGTACACGTGTTTACATTACAGCCGCTCCGTGAGGACAACAAAGGCGGTGAAAGTGGTGGTGCTGGGTGAGTGCCTCACAGCAAGGGAGTGCCTCACAGCGGGGCGCCGGGAGGGAGGGGGCCGAGCAAGAACATTACATGTCTTTTCTAAACTTAACATTTTAGTTTTAAAAGGTTCCCTCCAGCTATGACCTGGGCACCTCTGCCATCTTTTGTTGGAAGGAAACAGAAAGGAACACTTTGAGTTGCAAGCCCTTAGATCAGTGGTTCTCAACCTGTGGGTCGCAACCCCTTTGGCGGTTGAACGGCCCTTTCACAGGGGTCGCCTAAGACCATCCTGCATATCAGATATTTACATTATGATTCATAACAGTAACAACATTACAGTTATGGAGTAGCAACGAAAATAATTTAATGGCTGGGTCACAACATGAGGAACTGTATTTAAAGGGCCAGAAGGTTGAGAACCACTGCCTTGGATTAAAATGTGAATTCATGAAAGTTGTCTTTGGACTCAACTAAGTTTTCTCTCTTGGGAACTAAAAAAGAGAATTAATATTTGATGACCTGTGACTAGGCTCCAGGGGATCAGAGGTGAACTGGGCACCACCTCTGCTCACAAGGCCCTCGCACACTCGTTCCGGAGGGCAAAGCGTGTGTAAAGAAAGTAGAGCATTATGACAGCAATGAAGTCAGATGTGACTGCACTGGAAAATCAGCTCACATCCTCTGCCCAAACCATTTCCTCTCTCTTGCAGGGGGTGGGGGTGGGGGTGTGGAGGGGGGACTGAGGAGGAGTGACAGCCTCCTGACCCAGCAGACCTGGCTCAGCTCTGGGTGTCACTTTTGGCAGGCTCACGTCCACTATCTTTACCTGCCGGCTTTCTCTGTGGGAGAACAGCTGAATCAACAACGTAATTCCCCATGTCATACCAATGAACTCACGGTTCTCTTACTGAGTTAGTATGTGCGGTGCCATCCGTAAAGTAATGGCATGGTGACAAAGTGTCAGGAAAGGGGTGGCTCCTGGGGCAGACCAATGTGCTCAGCCCAGGGCCTTCTGTCCCCCTCGCTGGCCACCGCACAGCACTCCGCTCAGGCTGTCTGTGTGTCCTCCTGGCAATCATAGCACCTGTGCACACCTCCGTCATTGCACTGTAACACGTGATCCTTTTTCCCCACGTGATCTTTTCATGAACAGTTTGGGGTGGAGTTTATCACTAAACTACTAGTTCGGCATCTAACACATCGAACCACACTTGGCGCTGGCTTCCCAACGCCTGGATGGCAGGTGGATGCGTAAATGAATGTGAAGAGCACAGGTCTGGACCAACGTGTGAAGTAAAATGGGAAGAGCGAGAGACTAACTACAAAGTATGTCCAAGGCAGGAGCAGGAAGAAAGAGATCCAGGAGCCCTTTGTAAGACACATGGTCTTTGATGTTGGAAGAGAGAAGTAACTTGTGGTGAAGTGAGTCATAGACTCAGGAAGTTTAGAGCTTAAACAGCCAACTTATAACCCAATTTCTTCATGTCACAGATCAGGAAATTGATAAACCAAAACATCGGACAACTAACCCAAGTTCTTACAACTAGTTGGTGACAAAGGTGGAGCTAGAATTCAGGACTCTATTCCTCACCTAGTGCTCAACCAGTCAACACAGTCTTATATCAAAGGTGAAGCATTGCTTTTGTAAGAGAGTCAGTTGGAGAATTCCCAGGGACTAATCACATGCTGGGCAGCAACCATCTGACTCTCGCCAAGTAGCTGCGCAGGCACAGCAAACTCTTAACTCTGTTCTGGGAGCGGTCAGGTGGAGATATGCCATGACTCAGCCCAGACCCACAGTGACCCCTGTGAGCAGGCTCCGGGCTTCCTGAGATATGCGGACCAGCTAACTCAGCACAGAAAACTCGTTTTTTTTCTAGCAACTCCTCTCAAGTCAACCCTGGAAGCCTCCATTATCAGAATGCAAAACAGGGAAGAGCAGGTGGTACTGACGTGCTCCACGGTGAGGAGCAGGCCCCCCCCACAGATAACCTGGCAGCTGGGGAACCACACGGAGCTCCCAGGTGAGTGCAGACCCTTGGCTCCCCTCCGGGTTTACCTCCTAAACGATTCTGTGAATGGTTTGGCGCCCCCTGGTGGCAGGAAGTGTCAGAAAACACCATTCAATAATTTTCTGTTCCTTATAACCAATCGCTGTTACGTTTTAATCTTGGAAGGCTAATCACAAATAACATTATAACACTAGAGGCCTGGTGCACAAAAATTTGTGCACTCGTGGGGGGAGGTCCCTCAGCCCGGCCTATGCCCTCTTGCAGTCTGGGACCCCTTGGAGGATGTTCACCTGCTGGCTTAGGCCTGCTCCCTGGGGGAT
>NW_005353704.1:164558-174201 GCF_000412655.1 Myotis brandtii | reverse complement strand
GGCGGCTGGTGGTCTCCTTCCGGTTTGAAGATTTGGGTAAGAACTGATGACGTCTGTCATCATTTTAACTTTCCTCAGTGTTACACTACCAAACCCAATGGAACGAAGCTCCCTTAGCAAGTTCTCTTAATGATGGAAGCTTCTCCAGCTGGGCAGCCCCTGGCAGCTTTTCCCATGCTTTCTGATCGTGACGTCACATGCTCACCGCGTCACGCCTGCTTTCTGATCGTGATGTCACAGGTGCACAGTGCCACGCTGGCTTCCTGATCCTGACGGCCAGGTCAGGGACGTGCCTCGTTGTAGCGCAGTCATGTTTCGGGAAGATCATATGAACCGCACCGCGCCTTTATATTTGACCCCAAAGGAGATCATACGAACTGAAATCCATCTAACGTGTCTGTATCATTTGATGTGAACATGAGGCACTCACTTGGGGACATTGTCATGATTATTCTTTAGATGTTAAAACTGTTTTGGAAGATTTTAGTTTAATCATGTTAATATTCTGAGCAAAACACAAGATAACAATAAAAATCAACAAAACATCAAGTATTCAAGGCGAAGAGGAGGTGCTTCCATTTTCAGAATCTCTAGTCTCCGACTCTTTGGCCGTAAGTGGAAGAAATACTTTTTACGCGAGAGAACCTTTTGAGCAAGAAGCACCCTCTGAGGAGGAGCCGAGTCCCGCGTGGTCCCAGCACGCACCGTGGGCCAGGCCTCTCTCCGGGGAAGCACCTGGGAACCGCTCCCTGCGCCAGCGAAGCAGGAGTGTCCTCTGTGGTCCCCAGAAGCAAGTGCCCTGAAAGGCCCCTGCTCCCGGACCTGGGAGCTGCCCCTGGCTCCCTGCAACCCTCGCCGCCACCGCGCCCACCGTCGCTTCCATCAAACCGCAAGCGCTCCTTGAGGGGCTGCCTTTGGGAGGCTCAGACCTACAGCCGGCGGCAGGGCTGTGACCTGACGCAAATATTAGGCCTCCGTGCCCATTGCCCATCGCCCATCGCCCATCGCCCATCGCCCATGGTGGAGGGAGCACAGGGCAGGCGGGGCCACGGGAGGTCACGAGGAGAAGCGAGACTGGATGTGGCTGATGCTCCTGAAAGGCGCGATTCTGAACCAGAGCATCCGCAGCCCGCAGCTCGCAGCTCAGCTGGGAGCCTCACCTGCGAGAAGGGACAGCAACAGCGGCGCTGACCCCCCAGGGACCGACTTCATCTCCGCAGCCTCCAAAGGCGGAGTCCTGATTTCCTACCGCTTATTTGACGATGGGATAAAAACAGAAAGTTGAGCAACTGTGGAACTAACTTTTTAATAGTATTTAATCTTTTTAAATTTGAATTTAAATAGTCGTGGCAGCTGGTGATGCTGCATGGACTAGCCGAGGGCTGTGGCATCTGATCAACCAGAACGACAAGTCTCCAGTCCCACCATCAGACCTCTAAAGCGGGTTGTCCAGCAGCTTGCCAACTGAGAGGATAAATCCAGTTTAATATCTATGGACTCCAGTTTATTTTATTATTTTTTTGGACTCCAGTTTATATATATTCATGCATAAAACAGGTTCTATAGATATAGATGCATGCAACATAGAAAATATAGAAATATTGCCTATGGATGTATATATGGTTTTTAATTTTTTAATTTATTTTTTAAGTATATTTTATTGATTTTTTACAGAGAGGAAGGGAGAGGATAGAGAGTTAGAAACATTGATGAGAGAGAAACATCGATCAGCTGCCTCCTGCACACCCCCTCCTGGGGATGTGCCCGAAACCAAGGCACATGCCCTTGACTGGAATCGAACCTGGGACCCTTCAGTCTGCAGGCCGACGCTTTATCCACTGAGCCAAACCAGTCAGGGCTGTATATATGGTTTTTATATATACATGCATTATTATATACCCAACAAGATATATAATGTGTATATATACATATACATACCCTGTTTTGTACATAAACATATAATTATCTAATTTTACATAGTATACATTATTCTAGAAGATCTTAATCATGGATACATTTTATTCTATATGTCCCCAATATTTCTCATATGTTGCTCTTCTTGTCATTTTCTTCTAGTACTTCTAGTTGCCTCACTTTCAAGCATTTTCCTCTTTTCCTTGCCAGCAACTCTCCTGTTTCTTCGATTTTCTCTGGTGTCTTTGTGGTCACCGAGTTCGTTTTACCTTCAGTCCATGTCACTATTTCTCTAGTGTTTCCCTAGTGGTTCTTCTTCCTTTTCTGGGTGCTCTTGTATGCAATTCAGGCTTTTTTTTTTAACAGCTTTCAAAAACTTTTAATGTTTGATTAAAACAAGAAGACACTAAAACCAGGGAACCCTTTGATTAAATGAAGTTCTCATAGATTTCATAGGGACATACCCCTTGTCACCTATCAGTATTTGCAAATTGACAGAAACCTTTTTATACGCTCCTTGGGTGCAGGCCTAGTCACAGACAGCTCAGAGCTATGCTAAGCGGGCCTCTAGAAACATTTCTAGATACTGTTTTATATTATACAATTACCATTTAGTAAGCACTGTGCTTAACAAATAGCCTGCATAGTGCTAAACATGTGGCATGAATTAATTCTCACAGAAAACGCCACGAGGTAAATGCACTTAGTATCTTCATATTGTAAGTATTAAGAAACTGAGCATTCAAAACATTAGGCATCTTATTCAGATTCACTCAGCAACAAGCAAGTAAAGCATTGGAACCCAACCCGTCTGAGCCTGATCCAAAGCCACCTAAGAGCGAGTGGCTAGGTGTGTGAGTGGGTAGATGATGACAGGCAGGGGGCGGCAGGGAGAGAGGCGGAGACCCTTTGCCGCGGGTGCCAGATGCTCCTCCCCAGAGGTCACAGGCTGCACCCCGAAGCCAGGGAGCTGGGCAGCCGGGGGCCACAGGGCCACACACCAGCTGCGAGCTACAGAGCAGCAGCTCTGAGGTGTCTGCAAAACCTCCGCGAGCAGGTAGCAGGCAAATACATCCTCCACCCTGTGCAGTGAGCACGCTGTGGGCAGGCTTGGTCTTCATCGTGGCAGAATTTTGTTTTTCTCTTTTCTAGTTACTGGTCAAGAGGCGGCCTCAGATGCCCCGGGGAAAAGCTCTCCGTCCTCACAAGACGCCCCGCAGGCCGCTAGCACTGGTGAGTGTCGAAATCATTCCAACTTTAAAAATCCTGCCTCTTTGGGAACTCGGCTTTCCAATAATAAGTTTTAAGAAAGTGGTGTTTTGTTTTGTAACAAGACCATTCAGGACTCCCTCCAGCTTTGTGGTGACTGGAGAAGTGCCATAGTTAACCATTGAGGGTTCAGAGTAGCTAACACCTTGTAAGCTTTCTCTTTCTCTCTCTCTCTCTCTCTCTCTCTCTCTCTCTCTCTCTCTCACACACACACACACACACACACACACACACACACTCTTGTGACATTTGCATGTCCACTGTGGAGACTCGTTTCTTTGCTTTTCCATCTAGAATAGACCAAAAACAAAGAGCAAAGGAGCAGGACCTGGAGATTTGATGTTTCTTATCATCAAGTAACAAAGTCACCTTTGAAAGTTCGTCACTTACTTGGTTGTCAAAAACTCAGATAGTTTTAATGGCAAAATTGAACTATAAATGCAGAAGAATGCAGAAAGCCTACATTATAATTTGTAGACAGTGAGCCCACTCGCTGGTGGACTCTGGACAATGATCACATATGTCAGTTATGTTTTCTCTCACTCAGCTTAGCATCTGGTAACAGCCAGTGCTGAGAAAGTGCAGTAGCAGCCACCGGGGGCAGGATGCAGGCGGCCGTGGTGCGGTGAGCGCCACCGTGAGCCTCGCCCAGACGGGCTGCAAGTCCGACTCTTGCTCTTCAGAGGCGTCTGTAACAGTGCGATTGGTGGGATAAGTGCTCTCATAGCATCATCACGTGCACACTTCTGAGTATCAGATCACACTTAAAAATTGCTCATCTTGAATCAATATTTAAAAATAAATGTTTGGGGGTTTTAAACTGATAAATACACTGTGTGCCATATAGTTTTTTGAAGGACAATGGAAATTGAAAATATGAAGTGGAATAGCCACATCATTTGCTTCATAAGCCAATCCTATCTAATAATAGACAAACATGGTAATTGACTGTACCTTCGCTATGCCTTCCATTGGCTAATCAGCAAGATATGCAAATTAACCACCAACAAAGATGGTGGTTAATTTGCATACGTAGGCACAAAGCGGCGGAGTGAAGACTGAAGGTGGCTCCGGCCAGAGCAGCGAAGGCTTGAAGGCAGCTCCAGCCAGAGCAAAGGCCTGGGTCTCAGGCGCCAGAGGAAAACCGGTGCCGGCAGCCAGGGGAAGGGAAGGACTATTGCACGAATCTTTTCGTGCAACAGGCCTCTAGTATTTTTATAAATGTTTAGAATCTAGTTGTCTTTAAATTGGCTGACACCACTACTTAACAACTCAATTTTCTGCTCTGCCTTTTCATATATAACATAAGAGTTTAAAAATGTGGTTTCTAAAACTCCTTTCAGTTTTCAATTTTTACAATTTTATTTACTGTTAACAATAGCCATTTTCAGTAGGAGAATAGGTGGTTTCATTCCCTTGTGTAATGGGCTAAAAAGCCAGAGACTACAACGGGAAAAACCTAGGGAGGAGAAACAACAAAATCAGGAAAAGGTTGTTGTGACTTTTAATTTACAAACTGTCTCCCCCAGCAAAGGCACCTGGTACATCCCTCTCCTGGGGGTGGGGCACACACAGGTTTGAATGACAGCTGAGCCCACTTCTAACATCAAGGCATTGCTTTGTGCATTTCAGGCTCAGGTTTCCCATCCATAGAGCTCGGATGCCTCCTTCACTGTCCAGGTGTCTCTGGAGGCATCCTACGGGCCTTCTCACCAATAGACCTGGTTCAGGAAGGAAGTGCACATAACGGCTTTATGTTGGGCTCTGTCTTTCAACGTTGACTCCGCCACTGCTTTGCTGCAGGACTTTAGACGATTTATTTACATTTTCTAAAACTCTGCTGCCCCAGAGCTGTGGTCAGAAGTAACATGCTCAGTCTAAGGAAGCGGTTCTCAACCTGTGGGCCGCTACCCCTTTGGGGGTTGAACAACCCTTTCACAGGGGTCGCCTAAGACCATCGGAAAACATATATAATTACATATTGTTTTTGTAATTAATCACTGTGCTTTAATTATGTTCAATTTGTAACAATGAAAATAGATCCTGCATATCAGATATTTACATTACGATTTATAACAGTAGCAACATTACAGTTATGAAGTAGCAACGAAAATAATTTTATGGTTGGGGGTCATCACAACATGAGGAACTGTATTAAAAGGTCGTGGCATTAGGAAGGTTAAGAACCACTTAGACTCTAAAGCAGTGGTTCTCAACCTTCTGGCTCTTTAAATACAGTTCCTCATGTTGTGACCCAACCATAAAATTATTTTTGTTGCTACTTCATAGCTGTAATGTTGCTACTGTTATAAATCGTAATGTAAATATCTGATATGCAGGATGGTCTTAGGCGACCCCTGTGAAAGGGTCGTTCGACCACCAAAGGGGTCGCCACCCACAGGTTGAGAACCGCTGCTCTAAGGTCTGGTACAAAGCAAATGTTCAATAAACATTAACCTTAAGAAAATAAGGCAAAGTAAGCCAGACCATTCACCTCTGTTTGGGGAAGACATCTGTCATTCAGAAGTGACCTCATTGTTCTTAGTGAGCATCACTAAACTTGGTCGCCAAAGCTGTTTGCTGCTTTTGGATGACCTTGTGTGGATATACACACTCTATATGCACAGTCAGAGGCATACGTCCTGTGTTGCTCTCACTTTAGTTGCAGCGATGGAAGGTTTTAGTACATCAGCGACGGACAAAGAAGAGGAAGAACAAACCACTCAAGACCCCGACTTGACCACTGGTAAGTGTCCCCCACCACCTTTAGAATAAACTCTTGACATTTTAACCTCTTAACCAGTAAGTCCAATGGTTTTTTCAGTTCTCATTCCTCTTGACTTTTCTGTTGCTCACATCACTGCTCCCTGACTCAGCTACCTCCTGCCTCCCTGGTCCGTGCGTTTGCTGCCACTCCGGTGCCCATTAGCTGACTTCCCTCCCTCCTGTCACTTCCTGTACGTAGACGTGTTTCTGATTTTACTTCCCCATCCTTGGTTCTTTCCTTAATACTTAAAGAGTTGACCCATTCCCAAGACTGTTCCTTATGCCACCAGGCAGATTTCGTACTTGTATTTCCAGAACATTCTCCTGAGCATCAGTCCCTGTTTCATCCCATTTCCTACATTTCTCAAGCTCAATTTCCTGCCAACTCCTCAAATTCAACATTGCCAACAACTGAGCAACCTTTGTTCCCACAAAATCAGCTCAGGCCCAAACTACGGTGTCCTCCTTCACCACTGTCTGTGCATGTGTATGTGTGTGTGCGTGTGTATGCATGTGTGTGTGTGTGTATGCATGTGTGTGTGTGTGTATGCATGTGTGTGTGTGTGTATGCATGTGTGTATATACACATACATATGAAACCAGGGACTTTTGAGTCCAAGGACTTTTGAGTCATTTCTTTCAGGTGTTTTGATCCTGACCCTCATCATCTCCTGCATGCAGTATTATCACTTCAGCTTTCCTTCTGTCATCCATTGTGGGCACCTTACCATCCAAACATCCCTTACCATCCAAACATACCTCCATGGCTCCTGAGCGTGAGCCTTAAACCTCCCCCTCCATGGAGTGCACTCTGCCTCTGCCCTCTGCAGTTCTGTCTCTGTAAAGTCCCGACAAGAATACGTTTTTCTGAAAACATCTCGCTTAGATTGCCCTGCCCTCGCTTATCCTAACTCGCCCCGCTGAAAGGAAAGACCTCTCCACTCCTCTCCTGACCCCTTTTCAATGTCAATTTCTTCATTGGCACTTTCCTGACTGAACCCCTGAACACAGTATAATAGTGACAAGTGTGGATCTACGTTTTGGCATAGATGGCTTACTTCTTTTTGTTTTTATTAATCTACTAGAGGCCTGGTGCACAAAATTCATGCACAGGTAGGGTTCCCAGGCCTGGCCAGCACTCATTTGCACCTGCCTTGGCTAGCCTGGTGCCACCTGCTTGTTGGCCCCGCCTCCCACCGCTGATTGGGGCGTACAGGCTGGGGGGAGCTCCTGTGTTGAACATCTGCCCTCTGGTGGTCAGTGCACATCATAGCGATCAGTCATTCCACCATTTGGTCAATTTGCATATTAGGGTTTTATAGATAGATTTGTTTACACACATGGAGAACTATCCCTGAATGATAGGGGTGTGCCTGCTGCAGCCCCAGGCATGGCATTCTGCACAGAGCCCACACTCCTTATTGCTTGTTGATTGGGCTGAGGGGGCCAGGACATTGAGCAAAGCTAGAGCCCATGGAATCAGAATTCTAGGTTTAGGAAAGACCATTATGGGCTCATCGAGTTTATTTCCAAATGTCTTCATGTAAGACCACATTCAACCTAGTCAAGATCAATAAATATTCATTTTATTTCCATAGTTTTTTAAAATTAACAATCTCTCTTGCCAAACCACATTTTGCTAAAAAAATTATTTCTTACAGCTAATTTGAATCCCGACTATCATTTAAGTCAATATTCTCACATGTTTTCCCTAGAAATGAAAAATAACTAGTTCAATATCTATATAACTTAAAAACCTTTTCCAAATTATCCCACAAAATTACTTTGTTTATATTCTTGCTTTCAGAGAGTAAATAGTATGAATCTTTTTACCTTCAGGGTAAAGCTCTTTGTCTTTTCATCTGAGCTGCCTATTAGCCTACCAGTGGTCGGCAAACCGCGGCTTGGCAAACCGTGGCTCACGAGCCACATGCGGCTCTTTGGCCCCCTCAGTGTGGCTCTTCCACAAAATACTAGCTCTTCCACAAAATACCAACTTCTGCGCACGGGCCACAAAGTTTCAATCGCACTGTACGTGCGCGCCCGCATGTGGTATTTTGTGGAAGAGCCACACTGAAGGGGCCAAAGAGCCGCATGTGGCTCACGAGCCACGGTTTGCCAACCACGGGCCTACACTATCTTTTGGAAGGGTTGTGTGTACTCCCCAGTGAACAAAACCCCTCAAACCATCTAAAATCCGTTTATTTTCCTTATAGGTGCACATCCTCAGTATGACGGGTTGGTGAGGAGGAAAAGCGGCATACTGCTGCTCACGCTCGTGTCCTTCCTCATTTTCATTCTCTTCATCATCGTCCAGCTTTTCCTAATGAAGCTTCGGAAAGCACATGTGATCTGGAAGAAAGGTGAGCGCCGAGAGCCAGGTGGAAGCACAAGATGCTGAAACAATTGGTTGCAAACAGGAGAATTCTGTCAATTAGAGCTTTTCTGTTATTTGATGTGTTGTCACTTAAATACTAGTAAGCAACTCTTTGCCTTAGAGCAGTGGTTCTCAAACTTGCTGCACATTAGAATCACCTGGGAATCTTTTTAAAATTCTGATTTCTGGGCCTCATCCTCTGGAAATTCTGTTTCTTTGTTATGGGGTGGGGCCACAACATTAGTAACAAAGAAACAGAATTTCCGCAGGATGATGCCCAGAAATCAGGATTTTAAAAAGATTCCCAGGTGATTCTAATGTGCAGCCAAGGTTGAGAACCACTGCCTTAGAGTAAGCAGAGAATTTGAATCTCCAGGAACTATAGTGAAAGAATGCAAAAACAAGAGAAACTAGAGCAGCTCCAGGAACTGGAATTATGCTATAAAAGTGTCTATTCACAAAAGGATACAAAAAAAGAGCTCATCCATCCATCCTTCCATCCATCCATCTATCTGTCAGTCCATCCATGCAATAAGCATTCACTGAGCAGCTACTGTGTGCCATGAAATGGGGATACATCTGTCAACAGGACAGACCAGGCCCTACTCTCACAGAGTTCTTCTTCCAGAAGTGGGCAATCAAAGCTTTAGTCCCATTTTGAAAGAATGCACTCAACTTCCCTCAATCATATGTTAGTAAGTTTTTTTTTTTCTAAGCATTCTGATTAAAAAGTTATTGGAAACAAAAAATATATTATACTAGTGACCCGGTGCACAGATTCCTGCATTTTGAAAGGAAATTAATTAGAAGGTGGCCAGCGGGGCAGGACTGGGCGAGATGGGCAGAACACGCCCTGGAGCCAACCTCCCGTGGTCCCTCCCCAGCTGGCCACACCTGGGGTGGCACCATGGCTCAAAGGGCATCTGCAGAGTGACTGGGGTCCTTTTGGCAGGTGGGGTCCCTCCGCCTGACCTGTGGGGATCGGGCCAAAACTGGCTTTCCAACATCCCCCGAGGGGTCCCGGAGTGCGAGAGGGCACTCTGCAAAGTTGCTGTTGTACAGGGTGTGGAACACAAAGGCAAGTGTGCAGTAAACCAGATTCAGGGTTGAGTGCCCCAGCAACAAAATAACCCATGGCTGAAGGTGGAATCGTGTGGCCCCACAAGGAATCGGGCTTCCTCCTCTCTGGTTTGAAGGTGTGTCACCCGAGAACAGAGAACCGCCGCTGCCAAGACACTGCAGCTCAGCAGCTCCTGTGATGAGCATCTGCCCCCGGGTGGTCAGTGTGCATCATAGCCACTGTTCGGATGGACACGT
>NW_005353704.1:159155-164004 GCF_000412655.1 Myotis brandtii | reverse complement strand
GCTGATGGCTGTTTGCAGCTGGTCACACCCCCTTCAGGATGGGGGTCCCCACTGGGGTGCCTGGCCAGTCTGGATGAGGGGCTGAAGGCTGTTTTTAGGCTGGCCAAGTCGGCGATGGAAGCTCCCAGCCTCTCCTTTTTTTCTTTTTTTCTTTTTTATTCTGGGATTTATTTACCTTCTATAATTGAAACTTTGTTGCTGCTCCAGCTCCGAGCCCAGGGCCTGCTGAAAGCAGGTATCTGGGGTTTGTTTAGCTTCTATAATTGCAACTTTGTTGCTTAGAGTGGAGCTCAGAGCCCGGCCGCAGCAGGGAGGAAGCTTGGCTTCCTCCATCACTGGAGCAAGCAAGCCTCCTGCTTGCTTCAGCTGCATGGCTGCGGCCGCCATCTTGGTTGGTTAATTTGCATATCCTGCTGATTAGCCAATGGGAAGCATAGTGGAGGTATGGTCAATTACCATGTTTGTCTATTATTAGATTAGATAGATAACTAGTATAGAAAAATACCTGTTAAAATACATGGACTCAACATCTATCAGAGGGAGAAGGGACCTTAGAAATTATCCAGAATAACCCATCGATTCAATTCATTCCATAAATGTGTGTCTGGACTAAATCCCCTCCTTAATTCTGAGCAGTTTCTTAGCCCTGTGCCATTTAGCACAGTGGCCACACATGGCTGTTGAGCGCTTGAGCTGTGGCTAGTCCCTCCTGAGCTACACTGTAAGGATAACACACACCCCATTCTGAAGGCTCAGCACACACATACACGCACACGCGCACACAAGAATACCACATATCTAATAATAATATATTGGATCTACTAGCTAAATAAAATATATTACTAACTCAGTTTCACCTGCTTCATGTTACTCTTTGAGCATGGCTACAGGAAAGCTTAAAATTGCATGTGAGACTTGTGCTATCCTGCTATTGGACATGCTGACTTAGCCACATATGTGACAGAGGACTCATTGTATCTCCAGGCAAAATCCCACGAGTAGACGTAGAAGCAGGGGCTGGCTGTTCTGTGTACCTGCACAACAGGAAGTGTCATCGTATTGTTTCAGAATCTCCCACGGATGCCTCATTCCCAGTTTTTAAGGGCTATTGATTGTTCTTTCCCAAAGGAAAACATTTGAGCCCCAGCTGCTGTCATGCGACTTCTACAATTCTTATACCACCTCCCACATACCTGTGGGACTCAGAGCAAACAATGAAAAGATTGGCTGAATGAATGAGGACAGGAGGTCTGGGAGAGGAACGATAACTCCACTGCTGTACAGAAACAGAGGCATCATGTTACTCAAACATACGTTTCTCATGTAGATGATGCCTGTGGCGCCTGAAATTAATAATTTGGTTTCTTTTCTTGCAGAAAGTGAAATTTCAGAATACACTCTAGAAAGTTACAAATCGAGGTCAAATCATGAAGAAACATCATCCCAGGAGAAATATGGCCAAAGTAAGTCAACCATGTGACCGGAGGTTTGAAAAATGAGGCTCATTGATTTGTTGTGCTTAAGGGGGAGCACAAAAATAAAAATTTGATTTTTAGGACTAGAAAGTCGACTTCCAGAATCATCTTGTAGAACTTAAGGAAGTGCATCTTGAAAAATGAAAAATAATTTTAAAAAAGGAGGAAAATTGGCAGTTAAGTTCATGTAGCTGGTGACTCCAGGAGCCGTTGCCGCGTCCTCCCTGACGCGCATGCCCAGCTCTGGCTGCATGTCCGTCTGCGTCCAGACTGCCCTATGGACACCTTCCCAGGGAAGCCCCTTATAACACCGTGTCATTTTGGGGAATTGAATGAGCCGTGGCAGTTCTCCTGCAGGTGGTGAATAACTGGATTTACTCTGTATCCCCGGATCCTAGCACAGGACTTGGCACAATGGAGTGCTGAATTTGTGTTGAATAAGTGAATACAGGCCTAACCAACTCAAATAGAAATATGTTTGATTTTTTGGATGACTTCATTGCAATTCCTCAAGCAAAATATGTAAAGAAAAATTTGAAACAGTCTAAAAGAAAAGAAGAGAGAGAGAGAGAGAAGTCTTGACAAAGATCCAATAGAGAGAAGAAAATATAAAGCGAGAATCTTATACCTTCTAACCTTTTGCTTCTTTGTGCAAATTAATGTATTCTGCCAGCTAAGAGTCACAAGAAATGCAATGAGGTTTGCAGCTAGTTCTGTTCCTTGTGTGGAGGGCTTTGTAGGAAGCGTGTCTTATGGCAGTTCTGCCCTTCTTTCCTTTTGACTGAGTCAGGTGTGAAATGGCGAGAAGTAGCTGTACTAGTCGGAGTGGGCTGTGTGGGAGCTGAGAGTGGGAGGAGAAATGTGTGTGAGCTACAGTTTGTTGTATTGCAACCCATGTTTCTATGACATCAATTTCCTCACTCTTGTCTGGCAAGTGGGAGAATGATGCCAGGATTCCGTGTAAGTTGTGTTGCTTCCTCTGCCGGTTTTCCTAAGCAGGCAAACCACACAGTGGAGCTGCAGCCTTTAGCAGGAAAGACAGGCCCTGAGCTCTGCGGCTGAGCCAGCAGAAGCCTTCCAGTTCGACCTTGAGGAAAGTTAGTGGGAGCACCTGCGCTCAGGGCTCCGCTCAGGGCTCACTGCCTAGAGCAGTGGTTCTCAACCTTGGCTGCACATTAGAATCACCTGGGAATCTTTTTAAAATCCTGATTTCTGGGCCCCATCCTCCGGAAATTCTGTTTCTTTGTTATGGGGTGAGGCCACAACATTAGTAACAGAGAAACAGAATTTCCGGAGGATGAGGCCCGGAAATCAGGATTTTAAAAAGATTCCCAGGTGATTCTAATGTGCAGCCAAGGTTGAGAACCACTGGCCTAGAGAGCATCCCCAGGGTTGCCCGGCCAGTGCAGGCGCACTTTCGAAGGCTCTGAGATGCCCTCTGGGCCGCCCGCCTCTGAGTGCAGAGTGGCACAGCCCCAAATACTCTTTTTCCCAGAAGTCCTGCTACTTACAGTATGAAATTCTGCTGAAGACAATGCATTTTCCCCAGCAACACGTTATTTTGTAGCAGAAATGTCCATATATTGTATTTCAATTGTGTCATTTTTATTTAACAAGACCTTTTAAAAGTTAGACTATAACAATACATTCAGATCATTTATATGCATTTGTGCATTTCAGATTCAATTTTTAAGACATTAACATCTGGACCTAAACATACCGCGTGCAGTGTTTCAAATAAAGGGTGCGGTGCTGTCCAGGATAAATGCTCACCTCCCACATGTTTTTCTCCCAGCGCCCCGTCCTAAGCGCTGCATGGACTACATCACACAGCTGTGCTCAGAAGCGAAAACAAAAGGGAAGGAGCACACGCAGCAGGCGAAGTTAAAGAGAGGACACACGCGTGTGCCAGAGAGCGTCGTGTAGTGCCCTGCGGTGGAGAGCGTGGCTCGCGGTGGGGAGCGTGGCTCCCGGAGGCGTGGCCAGCAGGGGGCAGCGGCGGGAGGAGCCCAGCCTGTGGCAGGAGGAACCTGCGCTGAGTGCCGTGCAGGACGGTGTCTTTCTCTGAATCAGCCCGACTCAGAGCAGCGAGACAGGACTGAACATGGACCGAGGCTGCGCCACCTGTGGTGCCTGACACTACTCCAAAGCAGGAAGATGCTGCCGAGCCTTGGACTGGCCAGTGGGACCCACAACAGGGTGCTGTGATGGGAACAGGTTTTAGATGGAACTAGTGAAACTACTTAAAAAAATTGAAAATCTTTCTGGCCCAGCCTGTGTAGCTCAGTGGTTGGAGGTCATGGTTCTATTCCCGGTCAGGGCACATGCCCGGGTTGCGGGCTCAGTCCCAGTGTGGGCCTGCAGGAGGTCGCTGATCTGTGATTCCCTCATCATTGATGTTTCTCTCTCCCTCTCTCTCTCTCTCTCTCTCTCTCTCTCTCTCTCCCCTTCTTCTCTGAGATCAATAAAAATATACTTAAAATAAATAAAATCTTTCCTTCTGATCTTCATGAAAGGAACCTAAAGAAGGTCTCTAGTGACCTAATGGGTGCTTTTAAAAAATTATTTAATAGAGAGCAGAATATATAAAGAGGAAATGAGACGTTTTTGGAAAGACTTTTCTGGAATGATTGTCATCCAGGACAAAAGGGGCGCTGAGGCGGGGCGAGGGTGGAGCTGCCCTGCCATCTGGTGGCCAGCGGGGCACCTGCAGGCAATAACGGCATGGAGAGCCCTGGGGGCCCCAGAATACACAGAACCCACTTCACTGGAGGCCAATGGACATGAAAAAAAAGTTGCCACTGTGGCATCTCATCAATGTTATAACAAAACTAGAGGCCCGATGCACAACATTTGTGCAAGAGTAGGCCTTCCTTCCCGGCTTCCAGCTTCCCTCTGCAGGGCCCGGGCTTTGTCCTGAATGTCATCCAGTCTAATTAGCATATCATGCTTTTATTATTATAGACTAGAGGCCCGGTGCACAAAAATTTGTGCACTCGGAGGGCAGGGGAGGGGGGGGTCCCCCAGCCCGGCCTGTGCCCTCTCGCAGTCTGGGACCCCTCGGGAGATAACGACCTGCTGGCTTAGGCCTGCTCCTGGGTGGCAGAGGGCAGGCCCAATCCCTAAGTGCAGCCCCTGGTCAGGCTCAGAGCAGGGCCGATTGGGGAGTTGGGGCGCCGCCCCGTCATGCACAGAGCAGGGCGGATCGGGAGGTTGCAATGCCACCCTCAGTCACGCTCAGGGTAGGGCCGATTGGGGGGTTGGGGCACCGCCCCCTGTCACACTCAAGGCAGGGTCGATGGGGAGGTTGCGGCACCACCCCCTGTCACGCACAGAGCAGGGCCAATCAGGGGGTTGGGCGCTGCCCCCTGTCA
>NW_005353704.1:121554-158305 GCF_000412655.1 Myotis brandtii | reverse complement strand
GGCCCCGCTGCTGAAAACATGGATACAATGTTTCGGTCCGGCTGGGTTTCAGTCCGGCTGTTTTCTGGGGTTTTGTTTACCTTCTTATTTGCAACATAGTATATAGTTGCTTAGACTTGCAGATGAGAGGCTGGCAAGTGAGGCGGGAGTTCGCAGCAAGCAAGCCTCCCTGCTCGCTTCAGTGCCTGGCTGCCGGCCGCCATCTTGGCTGACAGTTAATTTGCATATACTCACTGATTAGCCAATGAAAAGGGTAGCGGTCGTACGCCAATTACCATGTTTCTCTTTTATTAGTGTAGATGCCTTTGAATGAAATGGCATTTTTCAAGGAAAAATAAGGATCAACCCCCACCCCCAAAATAAGAAACAATCAACCCCCACCCACCAAAAAAGCCTACAGAAATCCTGAATAAATAAATAAAACCAATGTATGGTGGTAAATGTTTTATTTTGCAAGTAATATGCATATATTTAAATCTAGCATCCATTGCTACCATCATCTTACTTTTAAAGGACGATAATTCCCAGAGTTTTATCAGAAAAAAAAAAGACAGCCCCTTTTAAACAAATATTTATTTAATTTATCTTTATTGTTGAAAGTATTACATATGTCTCCTTTCCCTGATTGTTTTATATCCCAAATATGAGTGAAATCATATGGTTCTTGTCCTTTTCTGTCTGATTTAATTCATTTAGCTCAATATTCTGAAGATCCATGCATATGTGTTGTTGCAAATGGCAATATTTCATCTTTTCTCATGGCTGTGTAGTATCCTTTGTATATATGTAGCACAGCTTCTTTACCCAGTTGTCTGTCAAAGGACATTTATGTTGTTTCTATGTCTTGATTATTGCAAATAATGCTGCAATGAACACAAGGGTAGGCATATCTTTATAAATAAGTGTGTCCAATTATCTTTGGGGGTAGATACCCAGAAGAGGGATTGCTGGGTCATAGTCTTAATTTTCTGAGGAACCTCCACACCATTTTCCACCGTGGCTGCACCCGTTCACATTCCCACCAGCAGTGCACAAGGTCCCTTTCTCCACGTCCTCACCGCACTTGTTATTCTCTTGTATCATTGATAATAGCCATTCTAGCAGGTGTGAGGCAGTATTTCATTGTGGTTTTTATTTACATTTCCCTAACAACTAGCTATATTGAGCATCTTTTCATATATCTGTTGGCCACTTGTATGTCTTCCTGAGAAAAATTCAGGTCCTCTGCCCATTTTTAAATCGAATTGTTGTTGTTGTTGTTGAGTTGTGTGAGTTCTTTATATATTACTAGAGGCCCAATGCATGAAGATTCGTGCAAGAATAGGCCTTCCTTCCCCTGACTGCCGGCACCACCTTCGCTCCGGTCAGAGCTGCCTTTCTGCCTTCCCACGCTGCCCAGAGGCCTGGAGCGGTTGGGGTGGAGCTGAACACCTGCATCATCGCCATGGCAATGATGCAAGCGTCCTGCCCAGCCCCCAGCAGCTTGGCACCTGCATATGCAAATTAACCCGCCATCTTTGTTGGGTTAATTTGCATACTCACTCCTGATTGGCTGGTGGGCATCGTGAAGGTATGGTCAATTTGCATATTTCTCTTTTATTAGTGTAGATGGGTATTAACCACTTATCAGAGTTATCATTTGCAAATGTCTTCTCTCACTTGGTTGGCTGCCTTTTTGTTTTCTTGGTGGTTTCTTTTGCTATGCAGAACTTCTTAGTTTGATGTAGTCCTGTTCATTTATTTTTGCTTTTATTTCTTTGCCTTTGGGGTCAAGTTCACAAAAACCCCACTGAGATCAAAGTCCAAAGTTTAATGCATATTTTACTTAATGTATTTTATGTCTCATATTCAAGTGTTAAACCATTTTGACTTAATTTCTGTGTGCAGTGACAGAGCAGTCTATTCTCAGTCTTTTGCATATAGCTTTCCAGTTTCTCAACATCATGTATTAAAGAGGGTTTCCTTTTTCCATTGTATGTCTTGGTCCCTTTGTGGAAAATCAGTTGCTCATATACATGTGTGTTTATTTCTGTGTTCTCAGTTCTGTTCCATTGGGCTCTGTATGTATTTTTCTGCCAATACCATATTGCTTCAATTATTATAGCTTTGTAGTATAATTTTAAGTGAGGGAGTGTGATACTTTAGGCTTTGCGTGTTTTTTCAGGATTGCTTTGGTTATTTGAGCATTTTTGTGTTTCTATACAAATTTGAGAATGTTTTCATTCCATTTATTTGAAAAATACCATTGGGATTTTGGTGGGGATCACATTAAATCTGTATATTGCTTTACATAACATAGTCATTTTAACAATGTTGTTATTCTTTCAATCCATGATCAATCAATATCTTTCCATTTATTTTTGTCTTCTTCAATTTCTTCCAACAATGTCTTGTAGTTTTCAGCTTATAGATCCTGCACCTCTTTTGTTATGTTATTCCTAATTATTTTTGTTGTTGCTGTTGTGATTGTAAATGGGATTGTTTTCTTAATTTTTTCTCATATTTCATTGAGAGTATATAGAAATGTAACATTTTTATATATTAATTTTGTATCCTGTTAATTTACTGTATTTGTTTATTGTTTCTAATAGACTGTTATGGAGTCTTTAGGATTTTCTTTATAGATAGAATCATTTTATCTGCAAGTAGTGACACTTTTACTTCTATATTCCTATTTGAATATCTCCCCTACCCCCAATACTTTGACTATGGCTTCCAGCACTCTGGTGAATAACAGTGGTGAGAGTGGGCATCCTTGTCTGGTCTTGTTCCTGATCTTATGGGAATATCTTTCAATTTCTCAGCACTGAGTAGTATGTTCCTGAGGGTTTGTTTTGTGGCCTTTATTATGTTGCAGTGCTATCCTTTCATATCCATTTTATTGAGTTTTTAAATCATAAATGGGTGTTGGATCTTGTCAAATGTCTTTTTGGCACCTATTGATATAATAATATGATTTCTACCTTATGTTTTGTTAATGTTGTGTATTATAGTGATTGATTTGAAGATGTGAACCATCCTTGCATTCCTGCAATCAATAAACCCTACTTGATTGTGATCTATGATCCTTTTAACATATTGTTGTACTTAATTTGCTAGTATTTTCTTTAGGATTTCTACATCTGTGTGCATCAGATGCTAGTATTGGCTTATAATTTTCAAATTTTTTTTGTGATGTCCTTGCCTGGTTTTGATCTCAGGGTAGTTTTGGCCTTGTAAAATTAGTTAGGAAGTATTCCTCCTCCTTATTTTTTTGGAAGAGGTTAAAAAGGATTGGAATTAAATCTTCTTGTAATATTTGACAGAATTCACCTGTGAACCATCTGGTCCTGGACTTTTGTTTTGGGGAGCTTTTGATTACTTTTTCAAGTTCCTTACCATTGGCTATTAGCCCACTTAGGTTTTCCAATTATTCATATTTTAGCTTAGGGAGGTTATATATTTCTAAGAATTTGCCCATTTTTTTTTTAGATTATCAAATTTGATGACATACCCTTTTTCATAGTATTCTTGTATAACCCTTTGTATTTCTGTGGTGTTTGTTATAACTTCACTTTCATTTTTTATTTGATTTATATGAGTCTTCCTTCTTTTTTCCTTTGTGAGTCTAGCCAGAACTTTGTCAATTTTTTTTATCTTTTCAAAGACCCAGATTTTTTTTGGTGGTGGTGGGGGGTGTTTTTATATTTTTAATTTTAAAAAATTCTTTATTGTTGAAAGCATTACATATAGTATTATATATGTCTCCCTTTTCCCTCATTGACCTCTCCCCAGACACCCCCATCCCCCACAACACATGCCCTCACCCCCCTACTGTCCATGTTCATTGGTCATGCTTATATGCATGCACACAAGTCCTTTGGTTGATCTCTTACCCCTCCCCCACCCTCTCCTGCTTTCCCTCTGAAGTTTGACGGTCTGTTTGATGCTTCTCTGTCTCTGGATCTATTTTTGTTCATCAGTTTATGTTGTTCATTATATTCCACAAATGAATGAGATCATGTGATATTTATCTTTCTCCGACTGACTTATTTCACTTAGCATAATGCTCTCCAGTTCCATCCATGCTGTTGTGAATGGTAAGAGTTCTTTCTTTTTTATAGCAGTGTAGTATTCCATTGTGTAGATGTACCACAGTTGTCTAATCCATTCATTTGCAGATGGGCATTTAGGCTGTTTCCGAATCTTAGCTATTGTAAATTGTGCTGCTATGAACATAGGGGTACATATGACCTTTCTGATTGGTGTTTCTGATTTCTTAGGATGTATTCCTGGAAATGGGATTACTGGATCAAATGGGAGTTCTATTTTTAATTTTTTGAGGAAACTCCATACTGTTTTCCACAGTGGCTGCACCAGTCTGTATTCCCACCAGCAGTGCATGAGGGTTCCATTTTCTCCGCATCATCGCCAGAACTTGTCGTTTGTTGATTTGTTGATGATTGCCATTCTGACAGGTGTGAGAGGGTACCTCATTGTCGTTTTGATTTGCATCTCTCAGATGATTAGTGACTTTGAGCATGTTTTCATATGTCTCTTGGCCTCCTGTATGTCTACTTTTGAAAAGTGTCTATTTAAGTCCTTTGCCATTTTTTTGATTGGATTTTTATCTTCCTTTTGTTAAGTTATATAAGTTCCCTATAAATTTTGGAGATTAGACCCTTATTGGATATAACATTGGCGAATATGTTCGCCCATGCAGTGGACTTTCTTGTTGTTTTGTTGATGGTTTCTTTTGCTGTGCAGAAGCTTTTTATTTTGATACCAAAGGCCCAGCGTGCATGGAATCATGTGTGAGTAGCTCATTTCCACTTGCCTCAGCTGGCCACCCCACCCATTGCTGCTCATAGCTCTCCGCTGCTAGTAGTAGCTCTTTGCCCCTAGTAGCTCACGCCCTGCCCTCCAACGCTAGTAGCTCTCTGCCACTAGTAGCTCATGCCCCATCCTCTGCTGCTCATAGCTCTCCGCAGCTAGTAGCTCTCAGCCGCTAGTAGCTTGTGCCCTGCCCCACCTGCTGCGAGAGCCACTGCTCATTTGGTTGTGACACCAGCGTCATGACCACAGGCCTTTTATGGTATAGACTAGTGGCCTTTCTCGGGGGGGGGGTTCCCTCAGCCCAGCCTGAACCCTCTCCAATTGGGGACCCCTTGGGGGATGTCCAACTGCCGGTTTAGGCCCGATCCTAAACCAGCAGTCAGACATCCCTCTTGCAATCTGGGACCGCTGGCTCCTAACTGCTCACCTGCCTGCCTGCCTGATCGCCCCTAACTGCCTCTGCCTGTCTGATCTCCCCTAACTGCCTATGCCTGCTGCCTGATTGCCCCTATCTGCCTCTGCCTGCCTGCCTGATCACCTCTAACTGCCCTCCCCTGCTGACCATATCTCACCCCCAACGACCTGCCCCTGCTGACCTGATCTCGCCCCAATGGCCCTCCCCTGCCAGCCTGACCTTGCCCCCAACGGCCCTCCCCTGCCAGCCTGATCTTGCCACCAATTGCCCTCCCCTGCCAGCCTGGTTGCCCCCAACTGCCCTTCCCTGCTATCCTGATTGCCCTTAACTGCCTCTGCCTGCCTGATCACCCCTAACTGCCCTCCCTTGCTGGCCTGATCTCACCCCCAACTGCCCTTCTCTGCTGGCCATTTGGTTCTGATTGGTCGGTTTCTATGCCAGTCAGTGTCAAAAGCTCTGCCTCCTAGGCAGCCATTGGCTCCTCACAGTTGACCCAGATTTGGTTCTGATTGGTCAGTTTCTATGCCAGTCAGCATCTCTGGGCCTATCAATGGGGTCTGATCAGAAAGGCTGGGCTGATCAGCAGCCTGGGGGAGGTCTGGAGAGAAATGGAGGCATGGCTGCTGGCCTGTCCTAGAGAGAAAGAGAGAGGCAAGTGCTGATCAACAGCTGCCACACAGGCTACAGATCAGACCCTACTTCTTTCTTCAGGCCTCTCTCTGGGTCTGATTCACAGCCCCCTCAGCAGTCAGTGCTGGGTCGCCACGGCAACCCAGCGCTGACTGCAGGACTGACTTCTTGTTAATCAAGCCTCCGGTTGTGATGGACCCAGGGTTTTTATATATGAGGATACTCCCATTTGTTTATTTCCTCCTTAGTTTTCATTGCCCTAGGAGCTATATTGGTAAAGATATTGTTATAACATATGTCTGATATTTTACTACCTATGGATTCTTCTAAGATTTTTATGGTTTACCATATTAAGTTTAAGTCCTTTATCCATTTTGAGTTTATTTTTGTGTATGGTGTAAGTTGGTGGTCTGGTATCATTTTTTGGATGTGTTTGTCCAATTTTCTAAACACCATTTATTGAAGAGACTGTCTTGGCTCCATTGTATGCTCTTGCCTCCTTTGTCAATATTATTTGAGCATAATGGCTTCTGTCAATTTCTGGGTTCTCTGGTCTGTTCTATTGATCTATATGCCTGTTTTGGTGCATCAGTGCCAGGCTGTTTTGTTTACAATGGCTTTGTAATATAGTTTGATATCTGGTATTGTGATCCCTCCAACTTGGTTCTTCTTTCTCAAGATTGCTGAGGATATTCAGGGTCTATTTGATGCCATATAATTTTTTGGAATATTTTTCTAGATCTGTGAAGTATGCATTGTTATTTTTATGGGAATTAGGTTGAATCTATAGATTGATTTAGGTAATATGGGCATTTTAATGATGTTAATGCTTCCAATTCATGAGCACAGTATATTCTTCCATTTGTTTATGTCTTCCTCTATCTCTTTTTTCAATGTCCTGTAGTTTTCCAAATATAGGTCTTTTACCTCCTGATTAAATTTATTCCTAGGTATCATAATTTTTTGTTGCAATGGTAAATGGAATTGTTTTTGTTGTTGTTGTTTCCCTTTCTGTGAATTTATTATTGACGGATAAAAAAGCCATAGATTTCTGAGTGTTAATTTTGTATTCTGTTACATTGTCAAAATCATTTATCAAACCTAGTAGTTTTTTGATGGAGTATTTAGGGTTTTCTGTGTACAATATTATGTCATCTGAGAATAATGACAGTTTTGCTTCTTCTTTTCCTATCTGGATGCTTTTTTCTCTTCTTCTTATCTGATAGCTATGGCTAACACTTCTAGTACTATGTCGAACAGGAGTGGTGAGAGTGCGCATCCTGTCTTATTCCTATTCTTAGGGGAAATGGTTTTAGTTTTAGAGTATGATATCGGCTGTAGGTTTGTCATATAAGGCTTTTATTATGTTCAGAGATGATCCCTCTATTCCCACTTTTCTGAGAGTTTTTATCAAGAAAGGGCATTGGATTTTGTCAAATGCTTTTTCTGCATCAATTTATATGATTATGTGATCGTTATCTCTCTATTCATGTGATGTATCACATTTATTGATTTGTGGATATTGTACCAGCCTTGCATCCCTGGAATAAATCCCACTTGGTCATGGTGTATGATCTTGCTAATGTAATGCTGGATCCGATTTGCTAAAATTTTGTTGAGGATTTTAGCAATATCATGAGAGATATTGGCCTAGAATTCTCTTTCTTTGTAGTGACTTTATCTAGTTTGGGGATTAGGGTTATAGTGGCTTCATAGAAAGAGCCTTGAAGTGTTCCTTCCTCTTGAGTTTTTTGAAATAGTCTGAAGAGGATAGATTTTAGTTCTTCTTTGAATGTTTGGTAAAAGTCTCCCGTGAAGCCATCTGGCCCAGGGCTTTTGTTTGCTGGGAGTTTTTTGCTGACTGCTTCAATTTCCTCCATAGTTATCAGCCTATTCAGATTTTTTATTCTTCCTGATTGAGTTTTGGAAGGTCATATTTTTCTAGGAATATGTCCATTTATTTTCGGTTGACCAGTTTGTTGGATTAGAGTTGTTCATAGAATTTTTTTTACAATCATTTCTATTTCTGTAAGGGTTGCTATTTCCCCTCTTTCATTTCTGATTTTGTTTATTTGGGTCCTCTCTCTTTGCTTCTTGGTGAGCCTGGCTAGAGGTTCATCAATCTTGTTTATCCTTTCAAAGAACTAGCTCTTGGTTTTATTGATCTTTTGTATTGTTTTTTGGTCTCTATGTCATTTATTTTAACTCTGATCTTTAGTATTTCCTTCCTTCTGCTCATTCTGGGCTTTTCTTGTTGCTCTCTAATTCTTTAAGTTGTAGAGTTATATAATTTATTATCAGTTTTTTGTTTTGTTTTGTTTTGTGTTTTTAGATAGGCCTGTAATGCTATGAACTTCCCTCTCAGGACTGCTTTCACTGTGTCCCATAGATTTTGGATTTTTGTGTTTTCATTTTAATTTGTTTCCAGGTTTTTTTTATTTCTTCTTTGATCTCATTGTTAATAACATGCTATTTAGCCTCCAAGTGTTAGAATTTCTTTTGGTTGTTTTTATTTTAGTTTATTTCTAATATTATGCCATTGTGATCTGAGAAGATGCTTGATATGATTTCAATCTTCTTGAGTTTGAAGAGACTTTTCCTGTGTCCCAATATGTGATCTATCTTTGAAAATGTCCCATGTGCACTTGAGAAGAATGTATATTCTGTAGTTTTGGCATGAAATGTTCTGAAGATGTCTATTAAGTCCATGTCATCTAGTGAGACATTTAGGATTGCTGTTTCTTTGCTGATTTTTTGTCTAGGTTTTCTAATTTTTGTTCCTCTTCTTGTCCTTCTGCCACCCCTATTATACATATGTTACTTTGTATTATGTTGTCCCAAAGCTCCCTTAGGCTCTCCTCCTGTTTTCTAATCTTTTTCTCCAATTGCTGTTCAGATTGGGTGTGTTTCTCTGCCCTGTTTTCTAACTTGCTAATTCGGTATTACACTTCTTCTAGTCTATTGTTGAAACCTTCCATTGTGTTTTTTATTGTAGTTATATCATGGTTTATTTCCTCTTGATTCTTACATAAGTTGTTGATTTTTCTCATCCATCTGGTTTATGAACTGTATGATCCTTACTCTGAATTTTTCTGACACATTGCATGCCTCTATTTCATTTAGTTCCTTTTCTGGAGATGCCTCCTTTTCTTTCCTAGTGGGGTTGTTTTTTTGTCACCCTATTTTTGCTCTTACCGAAGGGTCCAGGCACCAAGTCGCTGATGCAGAGGGCTTGGTGGGAGGGTCACACACCTGGGAGTCACTGGAGGGCTCAGATGCTGGGATTCACAGGGCCCCTGGCCAAAGCAGTGGGTTGGCAGGAGGGTTGTGCACCCCAAGTCACTGGATGGCCTAGGCGCCAGGACTAGCAGGGCCTGTGGCATGCTGGTGGGTGGGTCATGCACTCTGGGACTCACAGGAACCTGTAGCCAAGGAAACTGGAGTCCTGGTGTCCATGGTTCTGCAGCTGAGGTGGCAGGTCTTTGGCTGGAGTGGCTGTAGGATCCTGGGTGGGGTCTCAAAGACCCAGCTGTTTGTTTTTAAGTTTTTTTTGTAGTCTTTTTGTTTTCTATTTTATTTTTTCTCTTCTGATATTCATTATTTTCATCCTACTAACTCCAGGTTTTGTTTGTTCTTCTTTTATTTTGTTCTTTAAAGTGAAATGTTAGCTCATTAACTTGAGATTTTACTTGTTTCTTGAGAAAGGCCTATAATGCTATATACTTCCCTCTTAGTATCACCATTGCTGCATCCCCCAAATTTTGATATGTCACATGGTCATTTTTATTTTTGGCTATGTATATTTTGATCTCTATTAAAAATTTCTTCTTTGACCCATTTCAGTAGCATGTTGTTTAAATTCCACACATTTGTGGTTTTTCCATCTTTCTTCTTGTAGTTAATTTTCAATTTCATATTGTTGTGGTCAGAAATCATGGTTAGTATAACTTCAATTTTCTTATATTTATTGAGAGTAGATTTGTCTACCATTGTATGCTCTATCCTTGAGAATGTTTTGTGTGCACTGAGAACAATGTGCAGTCTATCGTTTTGGGATGGAAAATTTTATAAATATCAATTGAGACCATTTCATCTAATGTGTCCTGTAATTTTGATGTGGTTGTGAGAGGCAGAAAATATAGGTGATTACCTATGCTGCCATCTTGGTTTCTCTCTGGAGTATCAGTTATTAATGTAATTTTCCCTTTAACTATTATGTTATAATTGTTTAAATATCCTATTCTGAAGTAGAGTTTAAATTTCCTGCTTCTGTCATCTACTCAAAGTTGTGTAAACTTCTGTGGTGGCAGTCAGACAGATATGAGCAGAGCAAGGATGGCCGGCCAGATACAGAAGGTCGCCCCCAGTGCCTAGCAATGGGAAAAACTGGGAAAACAAGGACCTAACCTTCAGGGTGAGCTTTAGTCCCCAAGCATATCACTGGCCATGAGATTTAGACCCCATGATCTTTCATATTGCTGGTCATGCAGTTTGGACTCTCCTCCCCTAGCATGTCATTAGTCATGTGGTTTTAGACCCCCCTTAGAGGAGGAACAAGGGGCTTAGAGGAGAACAGCCTCCTATGACTTCCATACAAGCCCTCGCAGAACCACTCCCTTAAGCACTGGGCTCTCAGGACAATGAGGTTCTGATCCACATCAAATAATCTGAGGAACAAAATCTTAGGTCTGTTGACCACAGAGACAGAGTTTTGGTCAAACTAGAGATGACATTTAGGCCTCAGCTGTGTTTCAGCTCTGGGCCCAGAAAAACAGCAAGGCCAGGCAGGGTGCTGCTCCGGCTGACATCATAACTGGCTGGGATGACTGATACTCTTCCCTGACTGCCGGCCAATCAGTGGAGACCACAACCGTGAAATAACATGTCTGGAAAAGCTGATGCATATTCTATTGAGATCCTCCCCTGGAACCTCCCCTAAAATCCCCACCTTTGGAAAGGGGATAAAAACCCTCAGGGTGAAGGGCCCAATGCATCTCTCTCTCTCTCTCTCTCTCTCTCTCTCTCTCTCTCACCTGCACCACCCCTCCTTTTCCCCACAGCACACGCTTTCTCTGAAGCATGCTTGAGTTTCCCCCCTGTCCTTCCCTTAGGTGTGTATATCCTTGCTTTCTTTCTTCTAAGTTCCAAGGGCCCCTTTCCTCTGAAACTTGTTTCCTGAGCCCACGTAGCCGCACTGGCTCACTTCTTCCATGGCTCACTTCTTCTACCTCTCTGACTTTCTAAATAAACTTTACTTATATTTATGTCTTGGCTCTAAATTCTTAGCCAGAACACAAGTACCGGGATTGGTGAACTAAGGTCCAATTGCTGGTAACATACTGGTGCCATTTTGCCTGTAACACTTTTGTTTTTGGGTTTCTGGGAAAAGAGCTATTAACATTTCTTATAATGCAGATCTTGTGGTAATAAAGTCTCTAAAAACCTTGATTTTCCCTTCACATCTTAAGGATAACTTTGCTAGAAATATTATCTTTGGCTGATGGTTTTCCTCTTTCAAAAATTTGAATATTTTCTTTCCCCCCTGGCTTGTAATGTTGCTACTGAAAAATCTGATGGTGACCTACAGGGTTTCCTGTGTAGGTTACATTCCCCTTCCAGCTGCCTTGAGAATTACCTTTGACAATTTTCATAGAATGTGTCTTGGAGAAGATATTGAGTTAATTAGGTACTCTGTTAATTTCCGGAATTCCAGGGTCCATTTCTTTGTATAGTTGGGGAAGTTCTATCAATTATTCCTTTGAATGGGCTCTTGGTTCCTTTCAGCCTCTGGTACATCCATTATCCTTATGCTGCTCTTTCTAATGGAATCAAGTTGTTAATCATAGAATTCCTTAATTTCTTTTTTAAAAAATACATTTCTATTGATTTCAGAGATGAAGGGAGACAGAGAGAGATACAAACATCAATGATGAGAGAGAATCATGGATTGGCTGCCTCCTGCACATCCTCGACAGGGGATTGAATCCACAACCTGGATGTGTGCCCTGACCAGGAATAGAACTGTGAACTCCTGGTTCATAGGTCAATGCTCAACCACTTAGCCACCCAGCCAAGTTCATTTCTTTCTTAATTCTTATTTTTCTTCTTCCTCCTGGGAAAAAATCATTTTTGATTTTTAACTTTGAGCTCTCTTCCATTTGTTCTCTCCTATTTCCATTGTTCCCTAATGCTTTCATTACTTCCTTTATTAAATTCCTCAGGTCCAGAATTTCTGTTTGGTGCTTTTTAGTAAAGTACTAAAGTTCTCTTCAGTAAAGTACTCTTTTTGTTCATTAATTTTATTATGAGCTCATTGACCTGCCTTTCTGATTTTTCTTGTATCTCATTGTGTTACTTTATAACTGCAGTCTTGAGTTATCTGTCATTTAAATTGCAACCTTCCATGAAGTGAGTTTGGTTTCTGGAGACTTTTCATTTCTTTCTGTGTTCCCATTTTACATTGTTTGTTTATGGTATCGATGAATTGCTTCTCTGCTTATGTATTTGAGGTAGTGAACACTTTTCTTATTTACTAGTAGGCACTGTTTTGCTCTTAATTAAGCAAGTTGTAAATAGGGTTCTTTCATCTGTTTTCCAGTAGATGGTGCTATAGAGCAAGTTTTTGTTTTCTCTTCCCACCACTGACACCTCTGTGAAGGCCTGAAATGGTAGTGAGGCTGTTAAGGTAAATGCCATATGCCCTCTGCAGTGGGAGGTGTCCCCTCCAAGGAGCTCAACTCAGGCCCAGGGCACCTCCCCCACGGCTCAGGGAATGTGGCAGATCTGCAAGCTCCCAGCACTGCCTCCTGGTTACTAATGGCTGCTGGTCCTGCTGTATTGTTTGAGGCCTCTCGGCTACAGATCTGGGATGGGTGGGTGATGCAGGTAAGTACAATATTTTGCAACTCTGCCTTCTTGACAGCAAGGGCTGTCATTTCTACTGTGATGCTCAAGGCATCTCAGCTGCCTCTACTGGGATGCTGCCCTGCGGAGGGGGAAGGGAACAGCCTTACCCGGAGGGACACACTTCTTCACCTCTTCTACCCCAGGCAGCGTGGAGTGAGGGCAGCGACCAACTTCTCAACCACGACTGCATCCACTGGCCACACAGAGCGCCACTCTGCACCCCTGGCCACTGCCCCCGTCTCTCCTCCCATCCTGCCTTCCCTCCTGGTTTCAATATGCCCATCTTAAGTTAAACCAATGAGTGAAACTTCTAGGCATGCTTGTTTGTTCAATAGGGGATCCTTTGTTGAGATATAGTTGTTTGAATTGTTGTAAATTTAAGAGGAGAAACAAAGGAGTCTCCTCATTCCACCATCTTGCTTACATCACTCCCAGATATTGTCTGAATGGCTATATTTCCAAAATTAACATGTAATCAAAATCACAAAGCAATTACTTTGCACTTCTGAATTTTACCTACAAGGAGAAACAGGAGAACCAGTAAGGGGAACAATAAAGCAAAGTCCCCAGCAGGTAGTAGAACATCTAACAACACTGCACTGACACAGTGTGGCGCTGATGACAAAATACAGTAATGACAGAACAGACAGTCCACAGAGAGAACATGCATTTATTTTGGTGAATTTTTTTAAATGAGAAAAACACAACGAAGTTTATTGTGCACCCAACATTTTATGATTTCATAGGAAGGTTGACAAAATGTATAGGAAAAGAGTAAATAAGAGTGATGTCAGCACAGGTGTGAGAAGACCTCCTGGTCTCTCTCCCGAAAGTTACAAGTCTGACAACTACAATTCACACACAAACATGCCTGGGAGACCCAGGCACGGAGACATCAGAAGTGGGCCTATCAGGGTAAGCAGGGGAGGAAGGGTAGGGAATGATGGAGCTGAGTGCTCCAGACACATTCTAGCCCCTGCAGGGCAGTCACTGGTAGCAGTAGAGCATCATATTGTGGCATCCAATCGACAACCAGTGAGCACCAGAGGGGCAGAGGCAGCCTCCTGGCCTGAGGGGCTGGTACATATTGAGGCAGGGCTGAGTGATAGGTGGGGAGATGCAGTTCAAAGGTGTGGCTGCCCTGGGGGAGCAGTGGCCATCACTAAGAGAGAAAAAACAAAGCCACAGATGCACTAATGTCCCCACCGCCTCCCCATGCCTTCCCTGTTCCAGCAGATGCCAAGGATTATGGCCATCACTTGGCAGGTCGTGAGGGGGCAGAAGCAACAGTTCAGCCTGAGTGACTGCTGCACACTGAAGCTAACCCAAGTGAAAAAACAAAGCTGCCAATGCATGAACTCACCGCCCCACACATACCCCCTCCACCCACCATGCCAAACCCAGCAGAGGCAGCTGAGGCTTCTCTGACTGCACAGGTCAGCTGGCAGCTTCTGGTTGCAGGAAAGCAGTGCCAGGGAACAGGCAGACCTGGAGTCACATTGCGCCCTGAGACTGAGGCAACTGGGTAGTAATGGGGATGTCTACCTCCTCAGGGGATGCAGGGCATCTACAACAGCCACAGCAATACAGCCCCTCTGAGTACCCAGAAGTCCCAAGAGTGCAGGTAAGAGAAAACAGAAACTTAGATATAGCACCAGATACTTGAAAACAAAGAAAGGCCTCTACTTACCAAACTGCTAAATTGTTAAAAGCAAAATACAGTACTTAAAAAAGATTTCAATCCCTCTAATGCCCAGGCAATGAAATATTTATCAAGTAGCATGAATACCAAGATATCAAGGTAGTTCAGAAAAAAAGTCTCCAGAATATAAAGGCAAAGAAATGGAAGACTGTGATATAAATGAAAGAAAATTCAAGATTGCATTAAAAAAAATGATATACAAGTAAACACAGAAAGGCAGTTCAATGCACTCAGGAATAAAATCAACCAACAAAAGGAGTACTTTGCCACAGAATTTGAAACTATAAAAAAGAACCAAACAGAAATTCTGGAGATGAAGAACTCAATAAATGAGATGAAGAATGAATTGGAGAGCTTAGGAAACAGAGCAGACCAGATGGAGGATATAATTAGTGGTCTTGAAGATAGAAATCTAGACATGACTAAGGTAGAAGGTAGAGAGAATTCAGAGTAAGATAAGGAGAGAACTCTATGAAAAATATCTGATTCTTTTTTAAAAAAAAAGCAATATAGCAATAATGGGTATATCAGAAGGAAAAGAGATGGAGAAGAAAGCAGAGAGCCCACTTAGACAAGTAACTTGTGAGAACTCCCCAAACTATGCAAAGAGCTGAGCCTGAGTCCTAGAAGCTAACAGTACACCTAATTATCTCAATGCAAAACACCTCCAAGACCATTATATTGGGTGTTTAAGCAGAAGCCTTAAAAAGCTAGGAGAGAGTAAATCAAAATTGAAAGAGAAAAATCACCAGTCAAAAATAATGTATCTAGTTCCCTGCCAGCATGGCTCAGTGGTTAAGCATCGACCTATGAACCAGGAAATCGCAGTTTGATTCCCAGTCAGTGCACATGCCCATGTTGCGGGCTCAATTCCCAGTGGGGGCGTGTAGGAGGCAGCCGATTGATGATTCTCTCTCATCATTGATGCTTCTATCTCTCTCTCCTTCTCCCTTACTCTCTGAAATTAAAAAAAAATTATTTTAAAAAATATATGTAGCAATGTTATCCTTTAGATCTGAGGGAGAAGTAAAGTATTTTCCAGATAAACAAAAGCTGAAGGAATTTACCACAAGACCTGCATTACAAGAAGTGCTGAAAGGAGATCTACCTGAAAGAAAAAGACAAAAGGATACAAAACTATGGGTAACATGACAGACAGACAGACAGACAGATAGAAGCAGGAAAATCACAACTCTTGTTTGGAATAGGGTGTGAAACAGGTAAATATAACATAAAGGTTAAAGGGGATAAAAGCAATAAAAAGACTATAATTCTGCAATATGGAAATGAACAAACACCATAATAAGGGATCATTTGTGACAAGAAAAACATAAAGGGGGAGGGAAAAAAGGACTGAAATTGCACAGGTGAATGGAAATAAGATGCAGACTAAAAATATATCCTATATAATAAAAGCCCAGCGACCAAAATGGCAGAACTACCAGAATGACCAGAGACCAGAACACCTGCAGCCACCCCCGGCTGGCCTTGACCCTCAGTGGGGACCGCCACTCTAATTGGGGTGTGGCCAGCGTGAAAACTGCCCACGACCCCTCGCCCCTGCTACCCAGCGGGGCCCCGCACCCTGATCCGGGGAGTGGCCGGCCTGTAAAACACCTGTGGCTCCCAGTGGGGACCTCCACCCTGATCTGGGGCCCCCATCAGGGCACGCTGGCTGGCCCCCACCCATGCACCAGGCCTCTATTTTATTTAATAAAAGGGTAATATGCAAATTGACTCTAATGGTGGAATGACCAGAATGACCAATCGACCAGTCACTATGAGGTGCGCTGACCACCTCTCAGTCTTTTCCCCGACCGGCAGGCTCTGATTGCTGATGATGAACAGGGAAACAAGGATGGGGTGGCAGGGGATGTGGTTGGCACCAAGCCAAGGCCCCCACCCCGCCAGTTGCCCCCCACACAGAGGGCAACCCATGGTGGGGGCAGGGCCGGTGAGCAGGAGGGAACAGCCGACTTCTCGGTCCCTTTCTCCAGCCATCAGGCTCTGATCGCCTGATGGTGAAAGGGGAACCAAGGGTGGGGCCAGCATCAGGCAGCCAGAGAAGATGGCCCTGATCGCAGGCCAGGACTAGGGATGTACCCACACACGAATTTCATGCGCCGGCCTCTAGTATACAATAATATGTAAAATAATTGTTTTCCCCATAAATGTAATGGTAACTACAAAACAAACTCTGGAATGGAGACAGAGACCATACAATAAGACAAAATGGGGTAAAGCTTCAAGAATACAACCAAGCCCTGGCTGGTGTGTCTCAGTTGGTTGGGCGTTGTCTCATGCACCAAAAAGTTGCCAGTTCTATTCCCAGCTGGGGCACATGCCTAGGTGTAGGCTCTGTCCCCAGTGGGTGTGTGTGGGAGGTGCCGATCAGTGCTCTGCTCTCACATTGATGTTTTTCTTTCTCTCTTCCTCTCCCTTCCTCTCTCTAGAAATCAATAAAAATATTAAGAAAAAGAATAAAACCAAACTAAAATAGTAGACAGAGATACATAGGCAAAGAAACAATTGAGATAAATCCTCATATATAAAAAAATCATTCTATATATAAATGTACTGAACTCACCAATTAAAAGACACTGAGTAGTGGGATAGATAAAGAAATAAGACCCAACTATAGGAAACCTCCAGGAGGTCAATCTCAGTTACAAAGACAAACAGAAATTCAAAGTGAAGGAATGGGAGATGATATTCCAAGATAATGGCATCCAGAGAAAAAATGGGTGTAGTCATACTATGTCAGGCAAAATAGATTTTAAGATAAAAAGGAACAAAGATTGACATTTTAAACAAGTATGTTTTCATTGATTTTAGAGAGAGAGAGCAAGGGAGAGGGGAAGGGAGACAGAAACATCGATGAGAGAGAAACATCAATTGGCTGCCCCTACATACTCCCTACCAGGGACTGAGCCCACAACCTGGGCATGTGCCCCAACTGGGAATCAAACTGGTGACCTCTTGGTGCACAGGACAACACTCAACCACCTGAGTTGCACTGGTTGGGCTAAAGATGGACATTTTTCATGATAAAGGGTACAATCCATTAAGAAGATATAACACTTATCAATATGTATACACACCCAACCTGGAAGCACCAAAATATATAAAGCAACTACTAACAGACCTAAAAGAAGAAACTTACAGAAATAAAATTGTAATAGGGCATAAATAGCCCATTGATAGCAATGGATGAATAAACAAAACAAAGCCAACAAGGAAATATTGGCCTTACCGGGCACATTAGACCAAATGGGCATAATTGATATTTACAGAACTCACATCCCCAAACAACAGAGTATATATTTTTCCAAGTGCACATAGAACATTCTGAAGGATAGACCATATGTTGGGGCACAAAATAGTCTTAATAAATATAAGATGGTAATCATACTAAGCATATTTTTTTTGGCCACAATAATATAAAACTGAAAGTTAACTACAAGAAGGAAGCTGAAGAAATCACAAATATGTAGAGATTAAACCACATGCTACTGAACTAGTGGGTCAAAGAAGAAATAAAAGAAGAGGTAAAAAAGATACACATACACAAATAAAAATTATAATAAGACATATCAAACCTTGGGGGAGGCAAGCAAAAGTGTATGTACTAAGAGGGCAGGTTATAGCAGTACAGGCCTGCCTCAAGAAACAAGAGAAAGCTCAAATAAACAATCTAACACTACCTTCAAGAACAACAATGTAAAGAATGTACAAAGCCCAGAGTCAGTAGAAAGAAGAAAATAATAAAAATTAGAACAGAATTAAATAAAATAGAACAAAGAGACAGTAGAAAACATTAATGAAACAAAGAGCTGCGTCTTTGAAAGGGTAAATACGGTGGAGACACCTCTGGCCTGACTCGCCCAAGAAGACAGAGAGAGACTCACTTAAGTAAGATCAGAAGTGCAAGAGGAGACGCTGCAATGGACACACAGGGACGAAAGGGTTATACAAGAACACTAGGAAAGGGGATATGCACCAAGTCGATAACTTAGAAGAAATGAACAAATTCTTAGAAGTGTATAACCTTCCTAGAATAAACATGAAGAATTAGAAAACCTAAATAGACTGATTAGCAATAAAGATATTGAAATAGCGATAAAAAAACTTCCAAAAATAAAAGTGCAGGACCAGGTATTTTTACTGGTGAATTCTATCAAACATTGAAAAAGACTTAATACCTACCCTTCTCAAACACTTCGTAAAACCTGAAGAAGAGGGAATATTTCCCAACTCATTTACAAGGCCAACATTACCCTTATACCAAATCCATGTAATGACAATACAAAAGGAAATTGCAGGCCAATATTTCTGATAAACACAGATGCAAATATCTTCAACAAGTGCTAGCTAATCAAATATGAATACATGAAAAAGATAACGCACCACAATCAGTGGGGTTCATTCCAGGAATGAAAGGATGGCTCACATCTGCCAATCAATTGTGATCTATCACATTAATAAAATAAGATAAAAATTATATAGTTCTATTAATAGATGCAGAGCAAGCATTTGACAAAATCCAACACCCATTCATAATTAAAACACGCAGTAAAATAAGCATAGAAGGACAGTACAAATCCTCAGCAAATAATGGTGACCTATTGAAAGCTTTCCTTCTAAGATCTGTAACAAGACAAAGATGCCCACTCATGCCACTTTTATGCAACATAGTACTAGAAGTCCCAGTCAGAGCAATCAGGTAAGAGAAAGAAATAAAATGCATCTAAATTGGGGATGAAGAAACAAAATTGTCATACATATAGAGAGTATTGTCATTACCTGGATTTGGTATTAGGGTAATGTTAGCCTTGTAAAATGAGTTAGGAACTATTCTTTTCAGTGTTTTGGAAGAGTCTGAGTGACAATTTTCTATATATAGATGACACAAATCTATACATAGAAAACCCTAAAGACCACACCAAGGAACTATTAGAAATAATAAACAAATAAAGTTGCAGGATATAAAAAAATCTGTTGTGTTCTTATAAATTAATAATAAAATACGGGGAAAGGAAAAGAAAAAACAATCCTATTTGCAATGACAACAAAAGAGATGAAGTGTCTAGGAATAAACTCAAAAAAGGAAGAGAAAGACCTTGCACTGAAAACTGTAAGACGTTGTTGAAAGAAATTGAAGAAGACACAAAGAAGCGAAAGATATTATCTGTTCGGGGATTGGAAGAATTAACGTTGTTAAAATGGCCAGGTTATATAAAGCAATATACAGATTTAATGTAACCCCCTTCAAAATCCCAGTGTCATTTTTGAAAGAAATAGAACAAAAAAATCCTCAAATTTGCATGGAACCTCAAAAGACCCCAAACAACAAAAGCAAACCTAGAAAAACACACAAAGCCAGAAGTATCACACTCCCTCAGTTAAAATTATACTACAAAGATACAATAATCGAAACAGGAGGGTATTGGCAAAAAAATGAACACACAGACCAATGGCGAAGAATTGAGCGCACAGAAATAAACCTGCACACATGAGCAGCTGACTTTCCACAAAGGGGCCAAACATACAACGGTTTTCCGCTCAGCGACGGAGCAACCAAACTGCCACAGGAGCGGGCCCTGCAGCGGTGTCCAAACCGAACCTGCAGCGGCTGAGACAGCGGCGCCCAGGAGAAGCACGTGGAGACTGGGAGGCCGGGGGAGATGAGGAGGGAGAGCCCCTTGCACAGGGGCAGCGGAGGCGCCAGAGGAATGTCACCGCTGCAAAGCTCCCTCCCCCAGGAGCGCGGGGGTGGGAGTGGGTGGTGGGGGGGAGGGTGCTCAACACCACGCAGGCGTCCAACTCCGTTGAGCCTGGAGGAGGAGCCGGTGGAGCACGGGGCAGTGGGCAGGGATGTGTTTACCGGGAGGCAGGGCCACACCATCCAGGGAAGGAGCGCTCCCGTTGTTGCCGCAGCAGCTGGAGAGTCTGCTGCTCACTCCACTCGGAGGGGTCTGCTGGTCACCCTAGCAGGGACTTGGAGGGGCCCTCTTCTCTCCAGAAAGGCTTGGACGGAAACTGAGGCAGTGCCTACACTGTGTGGCTTGGGCGGAGGAGCGGTCTCGCCCACCAGAGCGCAGTCAGTGCCCTGCCCGCCTGTGGAACCTCTTGCTTGGTGGGCCCCATCTTGCCGGCTGGGAGGAGCAGGGGCCTGGCGCAGGCCGGAGGTGTTGGGCCCAGTTGCTGGGTTGAAGGGCCTGAAGGCACTGGAAGCCGCAATTTTGGTCCGCCCTGCTGAGACCAGCGGCAGAGAGCGGAGTGTCGCTCAGGGCTGACGTTCGGTCTCCTCTGCTGGGCTTGGCGGTGAGGGATGCCTTGGAGCTGCGCAGAGCTGGGCTTCCAGACTCCCCTGGGGAGGCTTCTGCCAGTAGCCAGATGGGTGAGTGCTGGGCTCTGTGGCTGCGTTGTGGGGGCCCATGTGAGCTCCCCTGTGAGCTTAGTCTGCACTGCCCCACAAAGAAGAGTGAGTGCCCCTCCCCCCGCCACACACACACACACACACACACACACACACACACACGCACACGCAGGTTCTGGCACCACCTCTGTGTGGATCAGTCTTGCCAAGTTCTGGACACGCTCACTGGGTATAGTGCTGCAGGCAAGGAGAGTGGCTCTGAGCAGGGACATTCAAAGAGGGAGACTCTTGGAAGCTATTATCTGGGACCAGGAGGAAGGGCTTAACCTCCTTCCGCAGGCCAACATCATCCCCAATGGGAGACTCTTGGTCTACCCCTCTCCCCTCCCGCCAGCTCAGGGCAGCTGAACTCACTCCTACACAGGAGACTGCTGGTGGTACCCAGCCTGAACCTGCAACGAGCCCTGGGGAGGTGACTAGAGTTGGAGACTCTGGTAGAGATAAAAGGCTTTGGCTTTGAAGCAGGGACCAATTTCCCCGCATTGAGTGCAACCACAGGGGGAAGGCCGAGCAGCTGACAGATGGAAGTGGCAGAGGGCTGGGTCCTATCACAGCTGGAAGAAGCAGATCTTTTCACACAGACTGGCCCCTCCCCCACACAGGTACAGTGGAGGCAGACACAAATAGTGATGACAGTGACCTGCACCCCAAACCTACCCCAGTGGACTTGGAACCAACACAACCAAGAGCTCGTTACAACTATCCACACAAGTGCACACCAAAGGGGGATTCCAGCAGACGTGAGACCTTGCTGGGAACAACCTCATCTATTTGGGGGGCAGCCCCTGCACAGCATCTCATATACAGTGATTGAGGCTTACCCCTATAATCACCCAGCCTGAAAGGTTAACTCTAACTGCAAAAGGGCCAACAGCAATCAAGCATCAACTACAACAGAGAGGACACATAACTCACAAGAGACATTCCTGGAGCATGGAGTGCAGGAGCTCGGAAGATTGTGCTACTGAGCTCAACAAGATACCTGAGACTGCACCTGAACAGCAGCTTGCATGCCGTGGTCGGGGTTGAGCATCACAGTCAGCCAGAACTGAGGGTTGATCTCATCCAAGTGTGGGCCAATAGTGATCAAGACTCAAATACAACAGGAAGGCCACATAACCCACACAAGGGACATTCCTAGAGCACCCAGCCCATGAGATCAAGGAAACCGTACCATTGGGCCTCACAGGACACCTACTACATAAGGCCACTCCACAAAGATTGAGAGTCATAGCAGTTCTATCTAATACATAGAAACAAACATAAAGAGACAGCCAACATGGGGAGACAAAGAAACAGGCCCCAAGTGAAAGAACGGGAGGAATCTCCAGAAAAAGAGCTAAATAAAATGAAAGCAAGCAAATGATCAGATATAGAGTGAAAATAATGGTTATAAGGATGCTCAAGGAATTTAGTGAGCACTACAACAGCATTAAAAAGGACATATAAACCATGAAAAAAATAGCTCTGGCCGGTGTACCTCAGTTGGTTGGGTATCATCCCAAAAGGTCACTGGTTCAATTCCTGATCATGGCACATTCCCAGTTTGCAGACTTAATCCCCAGTAGGGAGCATGCAGGACACAGCTGATTGATGTTCTCTCTTACATTGATGTTTCTATCTCTCTCTCTCCTTCTCCCTTCCTCTCTCTAAAATCAATGAAAACATATTATTAAACAGAAAGAAACCATAAAAAATAGCCAGAGTGAACAATGATATAAAAAAATATACTGGAAGGAATAAAAAAGTAGGTTAGATGTGGTAGAAGACATAGTAGAAATAAATACCAAATCAGAACAGCAAAAGAAAAAATAATTTAAAAACATGAAGATAGCTTAAGGGAAATTTTGGACCAATGAAACATATCAACACCAGAGGTGTACCAGAAAGAGAAGAAAGTGAGCAATGAATAGAAAACCTGTTTGAAGAAATCATAACAGAAAGCAGAAAACTTCCCTAACACAAGTATAGGAAGCACAGAGAGTTCCAATCACAATGAATGCAACACCAAGCAACATCAAAATTAAAATGGCAAAGGTTAAAGACAAGGGAGTTCTCATAAAGCTGTCAGATGATTTCTGAACAGAAATACTTCAGGCCAGAAGGAAATAGCATAAAGTATTGAAAGTAATGAAAAGCAAGGAACTGGGTCCAAGACTACTCTATCCAGCAAGGTTATCATTTAAAATCAAAAGTCAAATAAAGAGCTCCCTAGAAGAAAATAACAAAAGGCTAAAGGAGTTCGGTAGCACCAATCAAGCATTCCAAAAAATGTTAAAGGGTCTGCTTTAAGAAGAAGAGGAAATATATATAGAGAGAAACATAGGTAAAAAGACAAAATGGCAATAAATATCTATCAGTAATAACCTTAAATGTAAACGGATTAAATACTACAGTCAAAGGACATAGGGTAAATGAATGGATAAGCAACCACGAACCATTTATATGCTGTACTACAGGAAACCCACCTCAGAACAGTAGATTCTCACAGGTTGAAAGTGAAGGCATGAAAAAAAATTCCATGCAAATGGAATCAATGAGTTGAAATGGTTGATTTTCTCATTTTGTCTAGTTTTATGCTTGTTTTCTCCTAAGGGAATCTCCCAACTTCTTCACACCATCATTACTGGAAGCAGACTGTTCTACATATACATTTTATAAGTTACTCCTTTAGTTATTTTAAGAGGCGTTTTATGACTAATGGCATTACCGGTATAGGAGACAAAAGTGTAAACAAGTACGGATACCAGCATTTGGATGGATTCTGAAGAGTTGCAGTCTGAATGAGAAAAAACTTAAGAAATACTTTGATTTATTTTGTAGTTATTTTCTTGAAATTAATCTATGTTATGTCTAAATGCATGTAAATTTTTTCCTTTAGAACAAAGCTTGGGAATCGCATTGCTAGATAAAAAACTAAAAATTAAACATGTATTTGGCTATACAGTAAGATAGGGTAGAATTTGAGCATCTTGCCCAAATTAATTCTGTATCTGATAATTTAATCACTGTTACTTTCTTACTACCTAGTTGTTTTATTTCCATTCATCTATATAGGCAATATTTATCAAGTACTTATGTGACATGCTGGGAATACTGTAATATGCTGGGAATACAAGGTGTGCAGGACACAATCCTTAGTTTGGGAGCTGATGAGTTAGTCACAGGGCAGATAAACCAAGTCCTGTGAAATCATGTGCTCTAGACCAGAGTGTGCGTTCATTAAGTGCTCTGAGCCTGTGAGTAGCGAGTTTTATCTTCTCCGCAGTCAGGGAAAATATGACATTTGAAGTAGATCTTGAAGCTTTAGTTAGTGTTATCAAGTGAAGGGCGAGGTCAACAGGAAGACATTCTCAGTAGAGGGAATAGTGTGTGTAGCAGCACAAAAGTGTAATTGACAGTGGCACACTCAGAAAAGGAAGCTACTGGGTCTGGCTAAATTGTGGTGTGAGTGTGTGCCCCCACACATCAAGTGGGTGGTAGATGAAGCTGGAGAGGTAGTTTGGAGAAAGACTAAAAAACCTTAGGATGCTAAGGGTCTTAGGAACTTCTAGGGGCTTTGCTTTTGGTATGTATTTAATATTTATCGGCAGCGACCTGAATCAGGGTAGGTAGGGTGTGTGAAACTGCTGATAGGCCTAAAGGAGAAGAGAGAGGAACCACTTGGTAAAGATGCTCAAGACTCAAAAATAATGTCAATTAATTCACCATACTGTTGCACATTGGCAGGATATTGCATTGTGTAGTACTATAGCTATGGGGTGTCTAGCATAGGTTGTAAGCCTTAAAAGGGAAGAGTCAGGAAGTCTGTTGTTTACCACTCTGCTGTGTTCTTATCTATAATAATAAAAGCGTAATATGCAAATCGACTGAATGGCTGAACAGCGGAACGACTGTTTGGATGACCTTCTGGACGAAGCCAGGGCTGCAAAGGCCTATTCTTGCACGAATTTTGTGCATCGGGCCTCTATCCTATATAATAAAAGGTTAATATGCAAATCGCCCAAATGGTGGAATGGCTGGTTGCTATGATGCACACTGATCACCAGGGGGCAGATGCTCAATGCAGGAGCTGTCCCCTGGTGGTCAGTGTGCTCCCACAGGGGGAGTGCCGCTCAGCCAGAAGCCGGGCTTATGGCTGGCAAGTGCAGTGGCAGTGGTGGGAACTTCTCCCACCTTCTGCAGCAGTGCTAAGGATGTCTGACTGCTGGCTTACATCCCCTGTGGGCTCCTGACTGCGAGAGGGCACAGGCTGGGCTGAGGGACCCGCTTGAGTGCACAAATTTTGTGCACCAGGGCTCTAGTTTATTTATAATGAACTACTAGATAATGAGATCAGCAGAGTAGCCGGAGCACAACCTGAGGGGATTGACCAATGGGGAGAGAGCGTAAGGACATATTAAAAGGCAGCAAGTACAGATTCACCTCCATGTTCAGATTCCTTCAGGATAAGCCCTGCTATTATAGTGGGAATGGAACAAAGGCCCAAAGATCACCAGTATTAAAGCACTGGGGTGCCATTCTGGTCAATGGCTGCCAGTCATGGCTGGGTGGCCCCCCGAGTCTCCCTGAGTTTGTCCTTTTGGGAACAGACCTCCTATAGCCATGCTGCATGAAGGGCATAAGAAAATATTCCACGACTCCAGACTTCACTGCTGGGGTCCAACCTCATTAGGTTACCACAGTGGAAGCACGTTAAGAGAAGAATCTAGTTCAGAGTTGGAGAATCATAGACGGATTCTTGGAGGAAGTGTTCTTTCTGCCAAAGCATTCTGCTTCATTTGTTACCTCCTTTTCTTGGACCTTCTGGTTAAATAGCTGTTCACCTTTCTCCTCCCCATTTTGTCACATCTGCTTCTGGTCCCTATAGAGTGGCCTGGGTTGCTGGTTTCCCTTGCTGTTTATTTTGCTGATGTTTTTCCTACAGAGATACAATAAGCAGCTAAACAATGTGAACAAAACAATTCCCAACAGTAACAAGTGTTACGAAGGAGTTAGGAAGAAGGGTAAGTATAAACTCTCTTTTTTTAGGCTGAGTATATGGCTTCTTCAGGAAAAGTTTCAGTAGAGATGAGAATGGGAATTCATTTCACCTGGCCCAAATCCTCAGTCGGGGGGTATTTTGTGGGACTGGTTGAGGCTGTGTGGGGTCTTCATGGAATCCCTCTGTTCCTAGGGCTCCTTTGGGTTCCTGAGGACTGGTGCTGGCTCCTCCTGTTGCTTTCCTGTCCTGGGATTCTCTCGTGCCCATCCCTGCATACACGGAGACAGACCTGCCAGCGTGGTGGCAGCTGTGATATGAAGCACGGGATTTTGAGCAAGGAGCCCTGCAGTGCCACTCGGCCACTTGCGGGTTTCCTCACCTGCCGTATTGCACAGCGTTACTGGTGATTGTGAGGATGAGAGTACCTTAGTGAGTTATACACCGAGAATGAATGCTACATAAATTGCCCCTATTTCTAGGGCTTAGAAATTCTTAGTCTCTGAAATCAGAGAAGTGAGGCTTGATAACTTAGAAATGTTCTCAGTGATGCCAAGCTCATACCCAGACATTGGGCTCCACCACTTGGCTAAAGGTACGGTGCCTCGGGTTTGCAAAACCTGTGGGGATGGACTCAACGCAGGGGTGTAGAGGTGGAAGCAGTCCCCACCAGACCTTGGATAAAGTGCATACTTTGCACTTTAGCAGGCATTTCCAGGACAGGCTGCAGGACGCTTCTCAGTGGGGGTCAGGAAAGCAGAGCCCGGGGATGGGGGAAGGACAGTTTTTAGGAAGAAACTGAGAATCGGATAACTGTGCGCCTGTGGATGGACTCATGCCCAGACGGTGAGTCATCAGCCCAGCCAGACAAACCTCCAGTGATTGTCGAGAAACTTCTCATTCCCAAGTTTCCCTGAACTGATCTTAGGAATCCGAGCATTTGGCTTTGAAATGTTATTACACATTATTGGTAAAATATTGACCCCAACTATAATCCCTTATATCTGCAGAGTCCTTTAAAGTCACCCGACACTTGGACATGCTTTGTCTGCATGATCACACAGCACTGTGTGAGGCAGACAGAGCAGGCCCAGTTAATCATCTACAGCAGAGCCTTTGTCTGACAAAGGAAGCGACTGGAAGCCAGGCACTGCACCAGGCTCTTACCAGAGGTTGTTCTTTAAGCCTCTCAACTACTTCTTGAGAGAGGAAATTAAACATGATTTGACATTTGAGAATCCAAAATTGCAGAGAGATTAAGGTAACCAAATACAACCACACAGTGGTCTCAGGCAAGTGTCTAAGCAGGGGTTGGAATGGAGGCTAGTCTTCTGACTCAAAGTCCTGTGTTATTTCCACCTTCCTCCTAAAAAAAAGAAAAAAGAAAGAAAAAGACAGAAACGCTGTCTTACTTCCAATTGTTTCCAAATGGAAGCATACGTTTGGGCTGCTGTGAGCCTGAAGTCAATAGCTCATTTTAGATTGTTGAGACAGGCAAATGCTTTCAAGATGCTTCGGAGGTCAGTGACTGGGTCTGAATAGAAGCCAGATGCCCCGGATTCCAGAGCTGGCCCTGCTGTGCACCCCTGGACCCCGCCCTCCATTAAAGAGGAAGAAGGAGGGGAGCCCAGGAGGATTGATTCTGCATTTTACAGATTTCCCTTTGGATGAAGGAGGTGAGGGGATGGTTGATTGATAGTTGGACTGGAGAAGGCTGTGGGCTTGTGGGGCAGGCTGTGGGCTTGGGGAAGAGAGGGCAGGCTGTGAACTGGGAGGGGGGAGCAGGCTGTGGGCTGGGAGGGGGGAAGAGGCTGTGAGCTGGGAGTGGGGAGCATGCTGTGAGCTGGGAGGGGGGAAGAGGCTGTGGGCTGGGAAGGAAGGGGGCAGGCTGAAGAAGCATAGCCGGGAAGAATGTGCCATCGCTTATCTGGGCCTGGGATGCCTCTGCTGTGACCTCTGGCTGCTCAGCTGGCAGCCTGGCCGCTTCCCGCAGGGTCCGGGCGGATGGCTACCCCAGAGCCATCCTGAGGGTCAGCTCTGCTTCCTTCCTGCACTTCGGCAGATTCCCCCCTCCCCCCTCACTCACCCTCCAGTTTCTTGTTTTATTGCAGGTTGTCAGACGGGGGGCCTTTGAAGTTCTTTGCAGACCTGACTTGTATCTGAGCCTGTGGGAGTGGGGCTGCCACCCATCAGAACCCCGTGTTCCGTTTTGCACTCAGCTGCCGCCCCGCCTGCCTTTGTCTAAGCAGGTTTTTGACGGGTGTTTCCCTATGCGTCCTCCTTCCCGATGAGAAAGTGACATCTACTGTCCTAACAGAGGGAGGACATGATGATCACTTAATGACGGCATGTCTCCGGCTGTCACTTCTCTGTGTCCCTTTCACATACTTGCTGTCAGACACACATCCCGACCTCTAATCCCGGCGGGGGCGGAGCCTCCGGTGGGCCCGGTGCAGCGAGGGTGACTTGGAGAAGCGGGGAGAGGAGCGCACAGGGGGTCCCGGAGCCCCAGGGAGAGGAGCGCACAGGGGGTCCCGGAGCCCCAGGGAGAGGAGCGCACAGGGGGTGGGAGGCGGGGCTGCTGCTCCGCTGGTGCTGACGTGAAGGGGGGCTGCTCCTTGAGCGCGGGCCTCGGAAGCGCGTGGCTGCTTAAAGGTATCAACGCACCCCTAGTCCCTGAGTGGATGCTCCTGGTTTCGGGGTTCACACGGCGTCCGTAGACACCATTCAAGGAAACAGCAAGGGAAGGGGGAGCGGCCAGCTTCGGCCGCACTGCGAGGAGCTGCCTGGCCCCCGCGGCAGCAACCATCCTTTCAATCCCGTTTAATAATCGAATCTTGATTCCCTTTTGTTCAAACAACAAACTCAAAATATTCATTCCAACGCGCAATGTCTTCCGCAACCTGGGCCAGAGGGACTGCACCCCTCTCACCCCCTCCCGTCCTTCCCCCCAGCCGGGCACCTTCCTTCGTTTTCTGAAAAAAATAAATTTTAATCATGGAATTTTCCCAACATAGGAAGAGTCTAAAACTCATAGACACTGTGTGTCCCCGGGTAAATGTGGAAAACATGACGTCGAATGAAAAGAAAGTTGAAACATACACAGGGAAGGGGTGTTGCTGAACCTCCCACAGCGTCCATCCGCCTCTGCTGGGAGCCCCTGCTGAGCCCGCACCAGGCGCCCCGCTCCCGGCCCGACCTGCTCAGGAGGCCCTTCTCCTCCTCCTCCGGCCTCCAGGCCTCCAGCCGCAGTGACGCGGGTCTTGATGCGTGTTCACACTCCCCACCTTGTGGTTTCCACTTCCAAGGGGCCTTTCTCACCAACCGTGAGCTCCGCAAGGCAGCAGCTGGGGTGCATTCCTCCTCCGGCGACAGCCTTGTCGCAGCTCAGCGGGACTCAAACGTCACCATAGGACACATGAGTCTGACCTCACTACAGGCAGACGGAGAACAATGCAAAGTTGGGTTCCCTCGTGCACTGCTGGTGGGAATGCGGACTGGTTCAGTCACTATAAAAACAGAATGAAGGTTCCTCAAAAAATTAAAAGTAGAACTGCTCTCTGACTCAGCAATCCCACTTTGGGGTATAAAGCAGAAGAAACCCCAAGCACTACTTGGAAAGAATATAAGCACCCCTATGTTCGCTGCGGTGTATGTACAATAGCCAAGATATGGAAACAACCCCAGTGCCATCACCAGGTGAGTGGGTAAGAGGTTGTGGTGCACATATCCAATGGAATATTACTTGATCATAAAAAGAATGGGATCTTACCATTTGCCACAGCATAGGTGAACCCTGAGGGGTATTACACTAAGTGAAATAAGTCAGACAAAGACAAATACCATATAATTCCACTTATGAGTGAAATCAAAAGAGCAAAATAACTGAACAAAAATATAGAAACAGACTCATAGATACAGAGAACAGACTAAAGGTTGCCAGAGGGAAGAGGGTTTGGGGGACTGGGTGCAAAAGGCGAAGAGATTAAGAACTACAAATTGGTAGTCACTAAATCGTTTGGGGTATGTAATGTACAGCATAAGGAATATAGTAAAAAATGTTGTGATAACTATGTATGGTGCCAGGTAGATACTTAAATATCGGGGGAACCACTTTGTAAATTATATGATTATCCAACCTTTGAAACTAATAAAATATTGAATGTAACTGTAATTGAAAAATAAAATAAAGACAAATAAAAAAATTGGATTTCCAATCTTAACAGCAACATCTATCTTTTACTGATTAAAAAATACTTTCGAATTCATAAATTCAGCTTCAACATAACTTGTTAAAGTATGTGGTGCAGATGTTATTCCCATTAAGAGGAGAAGTGATGCTTCGGAGACATCACTTCTACTACATTAAGTAGCTTGTTTGTGGTCACAGCTGTGGGTGAGGGGCTGGCGCACTGGCTTTCAAGATGATGCTATTTTATCGTGACTTTTTGGAGTAACTCCACAAGTCAACCCTCCTTCTCTTCCTCCTTTCTTTCTCCTGCCTTCCTTCCTCTCTGTCTTTATTCAGTCATTCGTTTGTGTAACAAATATTAATGGTGCACCATCCACATGCACTGTCGGTCTCTGGGGATCAGATGATAAACTGGTCCTGGGAATGGCACCTGCGGAGATAACAGTCATTTGGAGAACTCGAAAACGTCCCGACAGCACACAGGCTGGTCGGTGTCGGTAGCTCCTTTCGACTGTGTTATGCTAGAGTGGCGACAGCAAGATAAAAGGCCACCTGGTGCCCTGGCAGAGTTCTGAACAGGCTGATAGTTTTCTCTGAAGTTCACTGGGGGGAGGGTTAGTTCCCTTTGTTTACCCTTAGGAGCTCCTCCGCCTGCAGTGAATTGCTCAGTGGTGGCGGCTTTGCTGCCCGCAGGTGCTGTTAGTGGAAGATGCCTGCTCTTGGCCTCACTTACAACCTGCACTGCTGGGTGGGCTGAAACCAATTAGACCTAAATTAATTAGTAAGAAAGTGATGGCCCCCTTGCCGAGTGGTTCACAGTACCAGGCAGAGAGAGAAGCAGTGTTTGAAGGATGCTGTGTGTTTCTGCTCAACCCTAATGACTAAAGGATTTCCAAAGATGGAAGTAAATTCAAACCATTTGTGGGTTCAGTGGTCCACTACTTTTAACCCATGGAAGTCTTTTATTAAATGGCAAGTTAGGAAAGTATAAAGAACTCCATATGGGTCCTAGGACCTTTGATAAACTTTAGGATGAATTTATAAGATATGTGGAACCATTAGGACTTTCCAAGGCCAAAAGAAGCTGAGAAATTGATGGCTAAATCGTATATAACAGCCCAATATGCGAAGTGACTGGTCGTCTGATCATCTGTTCAATCAAAGAGTAACATGCTAATGATATGCTAAGGCCACTCAATTGCTCTCTATGATGTGCACTGATCACCAGGGGGCAGATGCTCCAACCGGTGTTAGCTTGCTGCTGGGGTCCAGTCAATCGGGACTGAGTGAGATGGGCCGGACATGCCCTGGAGCCCTCACGTGGTCCCTCCCAGCTGGCCAACCTCCTGTGTCCCTCCCCAGCTGCAGTCGTGCACTGGTGGGGTCCCTCAGCCTGGCCTGCACCCTCTCACAATCTGGGACCCCTTGGGGGATGTCAGAAAGTTGGTTTTGGCCTGATGGCAGAATGACCAGTTGCTATGACACGAACTGACCACCAGGGGACAGACGCTCAATGCAGGAGCTGCCCCATGGTGGTCAGTGTGCTCCCACAGGGGGAGTGCTGCTCAGCCAGAAGCCGGGCTCATGGCTGGCGAGCTGAGCCGCGGTGGCAGGAGCCTCTCCCACCTCTGCGGCAGCACTAAGGATGGCTTAGGCCTGCTCCCCGCCAGCGGGCCTAAGCTGTCAGTCACACATCCCCTGAGGGCACAGGCTGGACTGCGAGAGGGCACAGGCCGGACTGAAGGAACCCTCCCCCCAGTGCACAAATTTCGTGCACCAACCTCGAATTGTATAAGAATTGTATAAGAATCCCATTGCATAAAATGTACCACAGTTTTTTAATCCAGTCATCTACTGATAGGCACGTAGTCTGTTTCCAGATCTTCGTTATTGTAAATATTGCTGCTGTGAGCATAGGGGTGATACTTTCATGCATTCCAGGAATAAATCCCACCTGATCATGGTGTATGATCTTTTTAACATATTGCTAAATTCGGTTTGCTAATATTTTGTTGAGGATATTGCATCTATGTTCATCAGGAATATTGCTCTGTAATTTTTTTTTTTTTTGTATTGACTTTGTCTGGTTTTGAAATCCAGGTAATGTTTGTCTTGTAGAATGAGCTTGGGAGCCTTTTTTACTTTTGTATTTTTTCGAATAGTTTGAGAAGGATAGGCATTAATTTCTTTGAATATTTGGTAAAATTCATGTGTGAAGCCATCTGGTCCAGCGATTATGTTTGTTGGGAGATTTTGATTACTGATTTGATTTCGTTAGTAGTTAATGGTCTGCTCAGTTTCTCTTTGCTTGATTCATTCTTGGAAGATTGTATGTGTCTAGGAATTTACTTATTTTTTTTCCAGGTTGTCTAATTTGTTGGCATATAACCATTCATAGTATTTTATTTAATTTATTTATTTTAAAAATATATTTTTATTGATTTCAGAGAGGAAGGGAGAGGAAGAGAGAGGTAGAAACATCAATGATGGGAGGGAATCATTGATTGGCTTCTTCCTGCACATTAGACTGAGCCAGCAATCCAGGCACGTGCCCTTGACTGGAATCGAACCTGGGACCCTTCCATCTGCAGGCCGACGCTCTATCCACTGAGCCAAACTGGCTAGGGCAATAGTATTTTGTTTTCTTTGTATTTCTGTGGTGTTAGCTGTCATTGCTTTTATTTTTTTATTTTATTTATTTGGTCCTCTCTTTTTCTTCACGAGTCTGCTTATAGACTTATCAATTTTGCTGATCTTTTCAAAGAACCAGGTCTTGGTTTCATTGATTTTTCTTGTCTCTTTTTTAGACTCTATTTTGTTTATTCCTCCTCTGATTTACTATTTCCTTCTTTCTACCCACTTTGTACTTTTTTTGTTATTCTTTTTCTAATTCCTTTATGTGTAAGTTAGGTTGTTTATTTGAGATTATTTTTGTTTCTTGAGGTAAGCCTGAATTATTATGAATTTCTGCCTGAAGACTGCTTTTGCTGTGTCCCATAGACTTGAGGTTATGTTTTTTTTTTTAAATATACATTTTATTGATTTTTTACAGAGAAGAAGGAAGAGGGACAGAGAGTTAGAAACATCGATGAGAGAGATCGATCAGCTGCCTCCTGCATGCCCCCCACTGGGGATGTGCCCGCAAAGGTTATGTTTTAATATTTATTTTTTTCAAGGTATCTTTTGATTTCTTTCTTGATCTCATTTTCAACCTTTTTTTTTTTGGTTTGTCATGTTATTTAGCCTCATGTGTTTGTGTTTTTCAGTTTTCTTTTTGTAATTCATTTACAGCTTTATATCAATGTGATCAGAGAAGATGCTTGATATGATTTCAATTTTCTTAAATTATTGAAATTTGTTTTGTGGCCTCACATATGGTTTATTCCAAAAAATGTTTTATGTGCACTTAAAAATAATATATATTCTATTGCTTTGGGATGAAACGCTCTAAGATTTATTAATTAAATCCATCTGATCTAGTGTGTCATTTAAGGCCACTATTTCCTTGTTGATTTTCTGCCTGAAAGATTTATCCATTAATGTCAATGGGGTGTTAAAGCCCCCTACTATACTGTCTTACTGTAAATATCTATCTTTATGCCTATCATTATTTGCTTTATATATTTAGGTGCTCTTATGTTTGGTGTGTGAATGTTTACAAGGGTTCTATCCTTTTGTTGAATTGATTCCTTTATTATTTTGAAATGTTCTCTTTTGTCTGTTTTAGGCTTTTAAAAGCATTTATTACTTAAAAAATTTTAAATTTATATATGCATATAAATTCTTTGGATACATAGAATAGTGTGGTGAAGGCCTGGAGAGGGCAAGAGTGGGAGAAGGAAGTCAATGGGGAAAATAGGGGGACATCTCCAATACTTTCAACAATAAAAATACATAAAATTTTTTATTAAATTTATTGGGGTGATATTAATTAATAAAATTATATAGGTTTCAGGTGTACATTTCTATAATACATCCTCTGTATCTTGTATTGTGTGTTCACCACCCCACGTCAAGTTCCCTCCATCACCATTTATCCTCCCTTTACCCTCTTCTACCTCCCACTACCCTTCTTTCCTCTGGTAATTTCCATACTGTTGTCTGTGTCTATGGGTTTTATTTTTTAGTTAAATTCCTTTAGTTTTTAGTTTAATCCCTTTAGTTTTTTTATCCAGTCCTCATTCCTCTCCCTCCCCTCCTGACACCTATAAGTCTATTCTCTGTATCTATGAGTCAATTTCTATTTTCTTTGTTGGTTTATTTTGTTCATTAGATTTCACATGTAAGTGAAATCATATGGTATTTGTGTTTCTCTGGCTGGCTTATTTCACTTAACATAATGCTCTCCATCCATGGCTATTGGTAGCATCCAGGCTGGCAGTGGGGTCAGTGAGGGACAAACAGGCCAGCAGAGGGGAGCAGTGGGGGCAAGTAGGCCGGCAGGAGGGGCAGTGATGGGCAACCAGGCCAGCAGGGGCGGCAGTGAGGGGCAACCAGGCCAGCAGAGGGGAGCAGTGAGGGGCGACCAGGCTGGCAGGGGGCGCAGTTGGGGGCGACTAGGCCAGCAGCAGGGGCAGTTGGGGGTGACCAGGTCGGCAGGAGGTGCAGTGGGGGTGACCAGGCCAGCAGGGGGTGGCAGTTAGGGGCAGGAGTAGGTGGATAGCCACTCCAGGCCTCTGTCCCCTTGGTGGGAAGTTGCTGTAGTGTCTTCCACACTGACAGATGGAGGCTCCTGGTAGGCACACACACCCGTTGCCTACAGTGGAAACTGGGTTACACTCGCTTTTTATTGCCTTCCTTCCTCACTCCTTTACTCATGTTTCCTTTGATAAATTCTCAAATAAACTTGCATTCAAATCCCAGTTTCAGGGTCTGGTTTTGTGACATCCAAAGGGAGACAATGGTGACAAGATGTATGAAATTCCAACCTCCATGGCTTTATATTCTATAGTGGGATGCAGACTATGGAGACAGAAATAAACAAGGTATTTCCAGCTAAAACTTATGTGGTGCAGAAAGTAGCACCGGGTAACAGAAAGTGACTAGCAAGGCTGGGAGGCGGGTAGCGAGGGGCTGCACATGCTGGGTGCCCAGGCAGGCCAGGCGGAGGCTCTGCACAGCGGCCACCTGTCGCCCTCCTTGCCTGCATGGTGGCTCATGCCAGTTCTTCCTTCTTGGTTACTGTCTTCTTTGGCTCCAATGATATTTATCTCCTAAGGTTTTTCTTCCAATATTTCTGATGATTATACCTCAATGCCCTCCATGACCTTTGCTTTATTTGTCTGAAAAATCCTAAATGTCAGATTTCCTCAGGGCCTTTCTGACTCCTCTGTGACTCTCCTTCAGACGGCTGCAGTCACTTCATGATGACTCACAAATGATGTGTATTGTGGACCTCTCTCCTTAATTCCAAGTCCAGATGCCCAATATCACTTCTTAGATGTTTCACAGATACTTGAAACTGAACTTTTCACCCCAATCTCATCTTCCTCAAATTCCTTATGTCAGGAAATGACACCGCCCACATCAGCAGTTTTATTGATTTCTTTTTAACATTTATCTCTTCACCTCTGGTTTCATGGCTGACCAATGTCCAGGGCCTGGATTACCACAATAGCCTCTAAATAAAACTTCACCCCTCCCATCAGTCCTCCAGATGGCAGCCCAATAACACTTTGAAAATTCAAATTTTCCTATGTCACTGTTATGCTTAAGAATATTCATGAGCTCCCATTATCTCCAGATAAAGTTCAAAATCTGTAACATCACAACCAAGATGTCTGGCCTTCCTTTCAAGTCCCATCCTCAGCTGCTTGTCTTTCTGGCTGTTTTTGCCTCTGTCTCCCTCCCACCCTGGATGTCTGGTTCTCTGAGCAGGATTCCGCCGAAGCAGCATCACTATTAGGTGCCATGTCTGGGCCGTCCCACAGGAGGGGGACTCTTCCTGCCTGAGTCCCGCAGCTCCTGCATGCAGGATCACCTCAGTGTGTATGGTGCCTTGTTATGCTTCACTCTTTGCCTATTTTTGTCACTAACCTCTGAGCTTCATAAAAAACAGGTAATAGTTTTTTATGTCTGTACAAGTGCCCGATAGGGGTAGATATTAAGTCAACCTTTGTAAGTGAATTAATAAAATTGCCGAAACCGGTTTGGCTCAGTGGATAGAGCGTCGGCTTGCGGACTGAGAGGTCCCAGGTTCGATTCCGGTCAAGGGCATGTACCTGGGTTGCGGGCACATCCCCAGTAGGAGATGTGCAGGAGGCAGCTGATCGATGTTTCTCTCTCATTGATGTTTCTAACTCTCTATCTCTCTCCCTTCCTCTCTGTAAAAAATCAATAAAATATATTAAAAAAAATAATAATGTAGTGCACTCCATGTGTAGGTTTGAGATAACATATGACCCAAACTTGACTATTTCCTCTAAATCATACTACAAACATTCTATTGGACATAAAAATGCAAATCCTATCTAACAAAATAGTAATATTCAAATTAACCATCACTACCTCACTCCATCACAAAGATGGCGGGGGCCACGAAACTGGAATGAGCAGGAGGCTTGGGTTGCCCCCGGCGATGGAGGAAGCCAAGCTTCCCACCTGCCCTGGCTGCCCTGAGCTCTGCTCAAGGCTACAAAGTTTCAATTATAGAAGATAAATAAATCCCAGAT